>NW_028153263.1:0-20306 GCF_964106915.1 Podarcis gaigeae | reverse complement strand
ATGTTTTTGTCCTGGGGTGTATAACAAATGATATTTTTAGTTAAAAAAAATTTTTTATATATATAAATGAAAAAAAAATTTTTTTAAAAAAATGTAGTTTGGTCCAGACAAACATAACAAATTGTTAAAAAAGGCTTTGTTGTTCAATCCTAACAAAGCTAATATATTTTGTTAAATTTTAGGATATATTAGAAGTTTTAAGGAGGAAAGATTTAATACATGTTAAATTCAATCCTAACAAAGCTAATATATTTTGTTAAATTTTAGGATATATTAGAAGTTTTAAGGAGGAAAGATTTAATACATGTTAAATTCAATCCTAACAAAGCTAATGTATTTTATTAAATAGTCTGTTAAACTTAAAGATATATTATGGGTTTTAAGGGGTAAGGTTTGATGTATGTCAAATTTAATCCTTAAAAAGTTAATAAATTTTATTAAGCATATGATAAAATTTTAAAATATAATAGAAGTTTTCAGGAGAAAAATTTGATAAACAAATCGAATTTGATCTTGATAAATTTTAAGATATGCTAGAAGCTTTCAAGAGAAAGTTTGATAAACAAATCAAATTTGATTTGATAAAACGAATGAATCTTTAAAATATAATAGAAGTTTTCAGGAGAAAAATTTGATAAACAAATCGAATTTGATCTTGATAAATTTTAAGATATGCTAGAAGCTTTCAAGAGAAAGTTTGATAAACAAATCAAATTTGATTTTGATAAAACTAATAAATTTTAAAAATATATTAGAAGTTTTTAGGCTAAAAATTTAATAAACAAATCAAATTTGATTTGATAAAACGAATGAATCTTTAAAATATAATAGAAGTTTTTAGGATAAAATTTTAATAAACAAATCAAATTTGATTTGATAAAACGAATGAATCTTTAAAATATAATAGAAGTTTTCAGGAGAAAAATTTGATAAACAAATCGAATTTGATCTTGATAAATTTTAAGATATGCTAGAAGCTTTCAAGAGAAAGTTTGATAAACAAATCAAATTTGATTTTGATAAAACTAATAAATTTTAAAAATATATTAGAAGTTTTTAGGCTAAAAATTTAATAAACAAATCAAATTTGATTTGATAAAACGAATGAATCTTTAAAATATAATAGAAGTTTTTAGGATAAAATTTTAATAAACAAATCAAATTTGATTTGATAAAACGAATGAATCTTTAAAATATAATAGAAGTTTTCAGGAGAAAAATTTGATAAACAAATCGAATTTGATCTTGATAAATTTTAAGATATGCTAGAAGCTTTCAAGAGAAAGTTTGATAAACAAATCAAATTTGATTTTGATAAAACTAATAAATTTTAAAAATATATTAGAAGTTTTTAGGCTAAAAATTTAATAAACAAATCAAATTTGATTTGATAAAACGAATGAATCTTTAAAATATAATAGAAGTTTTTAGGATAAAATTTTAATAAACAAATCAAATTTGATTTGATAAAACGAATGAATCTTTAAAATATAATAGAAGTTTTCAGGAGAAAAATTTGATAAACAAATCGAATTTGATCTTGATAAATTTTAAGATATGCTAGAAGCTTTCAAGAGAAAGTTTGATAAACAAATCAAATTTGATTTTGATAAAACTAATAAATTTTAAAAATATATTAGAAGTTTTTAGGCTAAAAATTTAATAAACAAATCAAATTTGATTTGATAAAACGAATGAATCTTTAAAATATAATAGAAGTTTTTAGGATAAAATTTTAATAAACAAATCAAATTTGATTTGATAAAACGAATGAATCTTTAAAATATAATAGAAGTTTTCAGGAGAAAAATTTGATAAACAAATCGAATTTGATCTTGATAAATTTTAAGATATGCTAGAAGCTTTCAAGAGAAAGTTTGATAAACAAATCAAATTTGATTTTGATAAAACTAATAAATTTTAAAAATATATTAGAAGTTTTTAGGCTAAAAATTTAATAAACAAATCAAATTTGATTTGATAAAACGAATGAATCTTTAAAATATAATAGAAGTTTTTAGGATAAAATTTTAATAAACAAATCAAATTTGATTTGATAAAACGAATGAATCTTTAAAATATAATAGAAGTTTTCAGGAGAAAAATTTGATAAACAAATCGAATTTGATCTTGATAAATTTTAAGATATGCTAGAAGCTTTCAAGAGAAAGTTTGATAAACAAATCAAATTTGATTTTGATAAAACTAATAAATTTTAAAAATATATTAGAAGTTTTTAGGCTAAAAATTTAATAAACAAATCAAATTTGATTTGATAAAACGAATGAATCTTTAAAATATAATAGAAGTTTTTAGGATAAAATTTTAATAAACAAATCAAATTTGATTTGATAAAACGAATGAATCTTTAAAATATAATAGAAGTTTTCAGGAGAAAAATTTGATAAACAAATCGAATTTGATCTTGATAAATTTTAAGATATGCTAGAAGCTTTCAAGAGAAAGTTTGATAAACAAATCAAATTTGATTTTGATAAAACTAATAAATTTTAAAAATATATTAGAAGTTTTTAGGCTAAAAATTTAATAAACAAATCAAATTTGATTTGATAAAACGAATGAATCTTTAAAATATAATAGAAGTTTTTAGGATAAAATTTTAATAAACAAATCAAATTTGATTTGATAAAACGAATGAATCTTTAAAATATAATAGAAGTTTTCAGGAGAAAAATTTGATAAACAAATCGAATTTGATCTTGATAAATTTTAAGATATGCTAGAAGCTTTCAAGAGAAAGTTTGATAAACAAATCAAATTTGATTTTGATAAAACTAATAAATTTTAAAAATATATTAGAAGTTTTTAGGCTAAAAATTTAATAAACAAATCAAATTTGATTTGATAAAACGAATGAATCTTTAAAATATAATAGAAGTTTTTAGGATAAAATTTTAATAAACAAATCAAATTTGATTTGATAAAACGAATGAATCTTTAAAATATAATAGAAGTTTTCAGGAGAAAAATTTGATAAACAAATCGAATTTGATCTTGATAAATTTTAAGATATGCTAGAAGCTTTCAAGAGAAAGTTTGATAAACAAATCAAATTTGATTTTGATAAAACTAATAAATTTTAAAAATATATTAGAAGTTTTTAGGCTAAAAATTTAATAAACAAATCAAATTTGATTTGATAAAACGAATGAATCTTTAAAATATAATAGAAGTTTTTAGGATAAAATTTTAATAAACAAATCAAATTTGATTTGATAAAACGAATGAATCTTTAAAATATAATAGAAGTTTTCAGGAGAAAAATTTGATAAACAAATCGAATTTGATCTTGATAAATTTTAAGATATGCTAGAAGCTTTCAAGAGAAAGTTTGATAAACAAATCAAATTTGATTTTGATAAAACTAATAAATTTTTAATACGTTAGAAGTTTTTAGGACAAAAATTTAATAAACAAATCAAATTTGATTTGATAAAACGAATGAATTTTTAAAGTATGTTAGAAGTTTTTAGGACAATAGTTTGATAAACGAATTAAATTTTAACAAGGGTTTAAACAAAAAAATTGTAGTTGCATTTATATTTTAAAAAGTGTAGTGTTGACTGTAATTAACCGATAATTGATCAGTTTAGTCAAATCTCGTTTTAGGGGTTTGGCGAGAAAAAAATTTGATTAAACAGGAAAAATTATTGGTAGGGGGGTAGGGGGGTTTGCCATAAAAAAAATGTATTTTTTTTTAGTTAAATTTTAATTTATATGGTTAAATTTAGTATTGTAATTATTTTAGTTGTTATAGAAAAAATAATAATAAATTTTTTAGTTTCGTGTGATGAGCACGGACGCGGACTATTTTGTGTAAAATTTTGTATTAGAAGTTTTTTTGACAATTTAACGAAAATTTTGTTAAAATTTGCCGAAAAAAGTATGGGAAATTTTAGTGTTGCGTTCGTGGTGTAAAAAAGTATGTCTACCAAGCATTAAGGAAATAATACCATATAGAGAACTTGCGCGAAGTCCATTGCACTGATAGCTCAGGCTGAAACCGTATAGGTAGGAGCACTTGAGATGAGGTCTGAAGGGAAAGAGAAATAAAAAATACCAGTCGCCAGAAAAACCAGTTATGCTATGAGCAAGGGTACGAGGGTAACTAACCCATTAACCAGAGGCCTTGGAAAAGGTGAGAAAGTGGTGATGGAGAGTAGGATGGTCCTGACCTAACAACCAGAGGCCTTGGAAAAAGTGATAAAGTGGTGCAACCTCATGTTATGGACGTGAGACTAGGGAGGGGGGCCTTATGTGCAGGGGTTGATGATTTCACGTGAGAAGCTAGATTAAGAGATAACCATGTATAAGATGCACTTCCGTATTGAAGAGAACGATTGCAGGTGATGTCTGAATGTAAGATTATGGAGGGTAGTGATTGATGGATATCCATGAGGATGAACAGTAATGCACGATACACATGAATATTCTTAAGTCAAAGATATAGGTTAATAGTACTTGGATAATAGTCGTATGGTAATAATATATATGCACGGATGGTTAATATGTATTATGTAAAATATATAGAAGATAGTATATATATGATATTCATGGGGTAAATATATTAATGCATAATTATACATATACGTATAATGTCTTATTTAAAGGATAATGTACATATAATTTTTCATGGGGTAAATAGGTTAATGCACTATATACATAATAGTAAATAAATCATCGGGCATATTATAATTGGCGTTTGGAGCAAGGTAGGTAGAAAGTTGTTAAGTAATAATTTGAGTAGCGGGGGAGGCAAAAAATCGTGTTTACAAGCTGGGGTGGCGGAACCAGGAAGGTGATGGGAAAGAAGTGGCAGAGTCAGGGAAGAGTCAGAAGATAGTTTAATAAAAATGCTAGTTTTGGGGGCTGGCGATGGGGGTTTGTGGCCTTCTCTTTTGATGGTCTAGGAGGGGTAATCCTCATTTCTGGCTTACAAGACCAGTGCTTTAAGTTTAAGCTACTAGAACAAATTATCACTTAAGGAGTTTGTTTTCTATTAGTGCTAGTGTTGGTATTAAGATAAGAAAAATAATAAAGTATAAGGTGGAAGCTAGCTGTCCAATAATAATAAAGGGGTGTTCTACTGGTTGGCCTCCAATTCATGTTAGGATAATAATGTCAGCAACCAGGAGTCAAAAGAGTAGTTGAGATAGTGGGCGGTAGGCTAGGGTACGTTGTTTTGAGAGGTGAAGTATTGGTACAATTAGGAGAATAAGAATTGAGAAGAGTAGGGCTAGGACACCGCCCAGTTTGTTTGGGATTGAGCGAAGGATGGCATAGGCAAAGAGAAAGTACCACTCTGGTTTAATATGTGGTGGGGTGATTAGGGGGTTAGCGGGGGAGAAGTTTTCAGGGTCGCCTAATAGGTTGGGTATAAAAAGAGCAAGTAGTAGGAGAAGAGTAAAGATTAGTATAGCACCCAGTAAGTCTTTATATGAATAGTATGGGTGGAATGGAATTTTGTCTGTATTGGAATTTAAGCCTGTTGGGTTGTTTGATCCTGTCTCATGTAAAAAGAGTAGGTGTACTATTGAGGTTCCTATAATAAGAAAAGGTAGTAGGAAGTGGAAGGTAAAGAATCGAGTTAGGGTTGCGTTGTCTACTGCAAAGCCGCCTCAGATTCATTCGACGAGGGAGGTGCCGATGTAGGGAATTGCGGAAAGAAGATTAGTAATGACGGTGGCACCTCAAAATGATATTTGGCCTCAAGGGAGGACGTAGCCTATGAAGGCTGTGGCTATAACGAGAAGTAAGAGCAGGACTCCAATGTTTCAAGTTTCGGCAAATATATAAGAACCATAATATAAGCCTCGTCCAATGTGTAAATAAATGCAGACGAAGAACATAGAAGCACCGTTGGCGTGTAGGTTACGAATCAGTCATCCGTATTGGACATCTCGATGAATGTGGGCAACGGATGAAAAGGCGGAAGAAATGTCTGGGGTATAGTGTATGGCTAAAAAGAGGCCTGTGATGGTTTGGATAATTAGGCAGAGGCCTAAGAGGGATCCAAAGTTTCATCAGGCAGAAATGTTTGATGGAGTTGGGAGGTCAATAAAGGAGGTGTTAATGATTTTAATAATTGGGTGGTGTTTACGTGTGTTAAGTGTCATTATAAGTTTTAATAGTTGAATACAACGGCGGTTTTTCAGGTTGCAGTTTTGGTGAGAGACCAAATTAAAATAATGATATATTTGATTGAATTTTTTATGGTTTGTTTAGTAGTTAGTTTAATTGGTGTTGCATCTAACCCGTCTCCCTATTTTGGGGCGGGAAGTTTAGTGGTAGGTGCCGGCATGGGTTGTGGGGTTTTAATTTTATTAGGGAGCTCTTTTGTGTCTCTTGTGTTATTATTAATTTATTTGGGTGGGATGTTGGTTGTTTTTGCTTATTCTGTTGCTTTAGCGTCAGACCCATTTCCAGAGGCGTGAGGCAAGGTTGGTGGGTATTTTGGTGGATATGTTGTGTTGGTCTTGTTTTTGATAATAATGTTTGGTGAAGGGGGTTTTATTAGTTTTGGAGTAAGTGGGGTAGATTCACAAGGTTTATCCGTTGTTCGTGTGGATTTAAGTGGTGTGTCATTATTATATTATTTAGGTGGGTGGGGTTTATTGATTTGTGGATGGGCATTGTTGTTGGCACTGTTTGTTGTGTTAGAGTTAACTCGTGGATTAGTGCGGGGGGGTCTTCGTGTAGTTAGGTTCATATGATTGTAATGAAACATGCTGATGTAATGATAAAGATGGAGAGATAAAATTTTATTAGGCCTTTTTGTGCTAAAGTGTTAGCTTTGATGTTAGGAAGATTTAAGGAGACTAAGCCTTTAGGCCCTGTTTTTTCTAATCAAAGAAGGTCATTGATATGGAGGGCTATGTTTTGTCCTATAAATAATGAGGTTAGGGGAATAATGCGGTGAAGTGTTGGGTTGAAGAAGCCTAGTTGGTTGGAAAAATCGTGGTGTTTTGATCGTTTTGTGGATATAAGTCAGGTTGTTTTTTTTGCAATTTGGAGGGCAAAGAGTGCTCCGAGGGTAGCAATAATAATAGCGGTTAGTTTTATGGAGGTTGGTATTGTGGTTGGAGTAGGTTTTGTTGGAAGGAGGGTGGTTATGAGGATTAAGCCTGTGACAAGGCTTCCAATAGCGAGACGAATAAGTGGGTTAGAAAGAGTTGGTGATGAATCATTTATTGTTGATGTTGTTGTTCGTGGAATGCTTATTTGAACGTAGAAGGTTATTCGTATGGTGTAGGTAGCGGTTAATATTGTTGCAAAGAGTGTAAGTATAAGGGCTCAGGCGTTCAGGTGGGAGTTGTTTATGGTTTCGATAATTGTGTCTTTTGAATAGAAGCCTGATAAGAAAGGGGTTCCTGTTAAAGCAAGATTACCGATTGTTAGACAAGTGGCTGTAGTTGGTAGTATTTTTTGTATACCCCCTATTTTTCGGATGTCTTGTTCGTTATTAAGGTTATGGATAATTGCGCCAGAACATAGGAACAGTATGGCTTTAAAAAAAGCATGTGTTGAAATGTGAAGGAAGGCAAGTTGTGGTTGGTTTAGGCCAATAGTTACCATTATGAGGCCTAGTTGACTAGAGGTTGAGAAGGCGATGATTTTTTTAATGTCGTTTTGTGTTAGAGCACAAAGAGCTGTAAATAAAGTAGTAAGTGCTCCTAGGCAAAGACAAATAGTTAGGGCTGTTTTATTATTTTGTAGAATTGGGTGTAGTCGGATAAGAAGGAAAATACCTGCTACAACTATTGTGCTGGAGTGTAGTAGGGCTGAAACAGGTGTTGGACCTTCTATTGCTGCTGGGAGTCAGGGGTGGAGTCCGAATTGTGCCGATTTGCCTGCGGAGGCAAGAATAAGGCCGAAGAGAGGTAGTAGGGGAGGGGTTTTAGTTTCAATTGTTATTTCTTGAATGTTTCAGGTTGCTAAGTGTATTGCTAGTCCAGGCAAGGGCTAGTATTAGTCCAATGTCTCCTACGCGGTTAAAAATAATGGCTTGAAGGGCTGCGGTATTGGCGTCTGGGCGGGCAAATCATCAGCCGATTAGTATGAAGGACATAATTCCCACGCTCTCTCAGCCGACGAATAGTTGGAAACATATTGTTAGCTGTAACAAGTGTTAATATGGCTAGTAAAAACACTAGGAGGTATTTAAAGAATCGGGTTATATGGGGGTCTTGTGATATATATCAGTTGGCAAATTCAAGGATTGATCATGTAACAAATAGACTAATTGGAATAAATGTAAGGGAATATATATCTAAGACAAGGTTAATGTTAATGTCTATATTGGCAATGTTAGTTCATGTAAAATTGGTTGTTGAAGCTTCTATTCCGTAATTTATAAAGATAGCCAGGGGAATTAGGCTAATTTTAAATGCTAATTGTACAGCAGTTTTTGCGTAAAGTATACCTCACCCTATTATTAGGGGAATTGGATTTATGGTTGTGAGAATGGGGTGTGTTAAAATGAATAGGACTGTAAGCAGGGTTGAATGTAGGAGAAGATCGTGCATTTTTACTTCTACTTGGAGTTGCACCAAGATTTTTGGTGCCTAAAACCAATGGATTGCTGCTTTCCTATAGAAGTAAGAGGTCTAAGAATTTTATTCTTAGTTATTTGAGTTAGCAGCTCTAATTGTTAATACACCTCTTGGTAAATAAGAAGATGGGGCTTCTATTTCTAGAGTCACAGTCTAGTGTTTTAATAAACTATATTTACAGGTAAATAGACCTGAGATTAGGGCGGGTTTTATAATTAAAAGTCCTAAGGGTAGCAGGTGTAGGGTCAAAGTTAGATGTTCTCGGGTGTGGGTTGGTGGAAGGAGTTGAAATTGTGTTGAAATACTTCCTCGTTGGGTTATTAAGAATATATAAAGGGAATAAGTGGCGGTGATAAGGGTTCCAATTCCAGTAATAACAATTGTTGGGGTGGATCAGTTGAATAGGGTAGAGATAATAAATAGTTCGCCTAATAGGTTGATTGTTGGAGGTATGGCTATGTTGGTTAAATTAATAAGGAGTCATCAGGTTGACATTAATGGGAAGGCTAGTTGTAGGCCTCGAACAAGGAGGAGTGTTCGAGTGTGTGTACGCTCATAGTTAGTGTTTGCTAAGGCAAAGAGTGCTGATGATGTTAGGCCGTGTGCGATTATTAAGGTTATGGCTCCAGTTAGGCCTCATGGTGTTTGTACAATAATAGCAGCGGTTACAAGACCTATGTGACTCACGGATGAATAAGCAATGAGGGCTTTTAGGTCTGTTTGTCGTAAGCAGATTGAGCTGGTTATTAGAATGCCTCAAAGGGCAAGGACTATAATTGGAAATATTAGGTTAGGTGGGTGTGGGTTTAATATGGATGAGATGCGGATTAAGCCATAGCCTCCTAATTTTAATAAAATAGCAGCTAGGACTATTGAGCCAGCGATTGGGGCTTCTACATGTGCTTTAGGAAGTCAGAGGTGTAGGCCGTATAGGGGTAGTTTAACTAGGAAGGCTAGGAGGCAGGCAAGTCAGAGCATGGGGCTAGAGTCTGTGGGAAGTAGTTCTGGTTGGGTTATAAATAGAAGTTCTATTGAGGTGTGAAAGTATTTAGTATAAAAATATATAAGTATAATTAAGAGTGGTAGGGAGCTTGCCAAGGTGTAAAATAAAAAATAAAGGCCAGCACTTAGACGTTCAGCTTGGTTACCTCAGCGCGTAATAATAATTAAGGTGGGAATAAGGGTTGTTTCAAATAAAATATAAAATAAAATAAACTCAGAGGCAGCAAAAGTTATGACTAAGGTTGTTTGTAGTGTTGCTAAAAATTATTAGGAAAGTTCGCTTTCGGTTTATTGGTTCAGTTTTTAAGTGATTTTGGCTGGCTAAAATTATAAGAGGAAGTAGTCAACAGGAGAGGATAATTAGGGGGGCGGAGGTGGTATCAATGTTAAAATAAGTGGTTGTGTTAGAAATTTTTAGGAGTATGGGGTGGTTAAATAGTACAAGACTTAAAAGTGCTAAAAGCATAGAGTATCCAGTTATGGTTGGAAATAGGGTGTTTGAGTTGAGTAAAAAAGCTGAGGGAATTAAAAGAGCGGTTGGGATAATAATTTTTAGCATTTTAGTAAGTTTAGGGATTTTATATGGTCGGTTCCGTGTGTTCGAGAGGTAGCAACTAGTAGAGCAAGACCGGTGCTGGCTTCACAGGCGGATAGTGCTAAAAGTAGAATGGGCAACATGGCAGTAGTTGGGGTGTTTGTGGAGGTTGTGAATGTAGCTATTATTAAAAAAAGGGTTAGTATTATTCCTTCAAGGCAAATTAGAATAGACATGAAGTGAGTTCGGTGAACGGCTAAGCCTAGGAGGCCGAGTAAAAATATGATATTTAATAAGAATAAGATTATTGACATGTTAGGGGTTCTAATAGTTTTAGAATTTATTAAGTCGAAATTAATTGTCTTAATTAGACTAACCCCCATATTCAGCCCAATCTAGGCCGCCTTGAGTTCATTCATAAATTAAACCAGTGGTTAGAAGAATAATAATAGTAGAGGTTCATGTAATGGTTGTTGTGGGATGTGACAAGTTGATTGCTCATGGGGTTGGAAGTAGAAGAGCAATTTCTAGGTCAAAAAGAAGAAATAAGATAGCAACAAGGAAAAAACGAATGGAGAATGGAAGGCGTGCTGATCCAAGTGGGTCAAATCCACATTCATAGGGGGAAAGTTTTTCTATGTCTGGTGATATTTGTGGTAGTCAAAAGCTTACTAGTATTAAGACAAGGGAAATAAGTGTAGTAAAGATCAACATTAATATAAGGTTCACTACTTTTTCCCAGGTTAAACTGGGGTTGGATGATTGGAAGTCACCTATATTGACTATATTAAAAAAGTAAGAACCTCATCAGTAGATTGACACATATAGGAATAGTCATACAACAATCTACAAAGTGTCAATATCAGGCGGCTGCTTCAAACCCGAAGTGATGATTTGTTGTAAAGTGAAATAGGGATTGTCGAATAAGGCAGATAATAAGAAATGTAGATCCAATAATTACATGGAGACCATGAAAGCCGGTAGCTACAAAGAAGGTTGCGCCGTAAACACTATCTGAAATAGTAAAGGATGTTTCGTGATATTCGCTGGCTTGTAGAATTGTAAAATATAAACCAAGTAAGATTGTTAAAGATAGTGCTTGAATA
This sequence comes from Podarcis gaigeae, assembly GCF_964106915.1. Classification (NCBI taxonomy): domain Eukaryota; kingdom Metazoa; phylum Chordata; class Lepidosauria; order Squamata; family Lacertidae; genus Podarcis; species Podarcis gaigeae. The sequence goes on along the minus strand of NW_028153263.1, from coordinate 9,090 downwards.
GCATCAGTTCGTTTTCCTTCTATTAAGGCATGATGGGCTCACGTTACTGTTACTCCGGAGGCCAATAAGACAGCTGTATTTAATAGTGGGACCTCAAAGGCGTTTAGGGGGCAAATTCCTGTTGGAGGCCATTGGCCTCCAAGTTCAGGGGTAGGGGCGAGGCTTGAATGATAAAAAGCTCAGAAGAATCCGGCAAAAAATAATACTTCTGAGGTAATAAATAAAATTATACCATATCGTAGGCCTTTTTGAACTGGCATAGTGTGGTGTCCTTGATATGTACCTTCGCGGACAATATCTCGTCACCATTGTTGTATTGTTAGGAGTATAATAATAAAGCCGAGATATATTAGGTTTGTATTATTGAAATGGAATCATGCTGCAAGGCCTGATGTTAGTAAGAGGGCTGCAATAGCTCCTGTTAAAGGTCATGGGCTAGGATCAACTATGTGAAAAGGGTGTGCTTGATGAGTCATTAGATGTTTTCTTGTAGGTAAAGAGTTAGAAGCAGTACAAAAACATATGCTTGAATTAGGGCAACTGCTATTTCTAAGCAGGTTAATAGGATTAATGTAATAAAAGTTATAGAAGCAGTTAAAACTATAGAGTTTATTAGGGCTAATACTGCTGTTGAGGTAAGTTGAATTAATAAGTGTCCGGCTGTAAGGTTGGCTGTTAGGCGTACGCCTAGTGCAATTGGTCGAATAAGCAAGCTGGCTGTTTCGATTATTACTAGTATAGGAATTAGGGGTGTTGGTGTTCCTTCTGGGAGGAGGTGGCCTAGTGAAAACGGTTGGTTGGTTTCGTAGGCCAATTAAGACCGTTATTAATCAGGTTGGAATAGCAAGGGCTATATTTATTGAAAGTTGAGTGGTTGGGGTAAAAGTATAAGGTAGTAGTCCTAGAGTATTAAATAGTGTAAGTATTAGTAAGAGTGCTATAAAAGTACTTGCTCATTTGTGTCCTGTAACACTAATAGGTAATATTATTTGTTTTGTGGCATTAATGATGAGGGAGGATTGAATGGTTGAGTAGCGATTTTTGATAAGGCGGTTGGTTGTAAATCAGATAGTTAATGGAAAGAATAAAGCTGGGATAATTAATGGGATTCCTAATATGTTAGGAATAGCAAACTGATCAAAAAAGTTTAGGGCCATGGTCAGGTTCAGTAATAATAATTAGGTTGTTTTTTGTGTTGTGGGGATGAGAGATATGAGTTGGTATTAATGATTTTTGTAAAAAAATATAATAAGGGTTACTCATACTAGTGCAAATACTATAAATCAAGGGGAAGGGTTAAGTTGAGGCATATCACTAAGGGAAGTTATTTCCCTCTCTAGCTTAAAAGGCTAGTGCTGTAAGTTAGCTTCTTAGTGATGAAGAAATTATTGTTTTAGATCATGCTTCGAAGTGTTTTAGGGGTGTTGACTCTACAACAATAGGTATAAAGCTGTGGTTTGATCCGCAAATTTCTGAGCATTGACCATAAAACAAACCGGGATGAGATGTAATTAGGGTGGTTTGATTTAATCGGCCTGGGACTGCGTCAGTTTTGATACCGAGTGCTGGAATAGCCCATGAGTGTAGAACATCTTCTGCTGAAATTAAGATTCGAATTGGGGATTCTATTGGAATCACAACTCGGTGATCTACTTCTAACAGGCGAAAATTTCCTGGATTTAGATCATATGTTGGGGTTATATAAGAGTCGAATAGCAGGTTTTCGTAGTCTGTATATTCATAGCTTCAGTATCATTGATGGCCAATAGCTTTAATAGTCAGATGCGGGTTATTAATTTCGTCTATTAAATAAAGAATTTGTAGAGATGGGAGTGCAATTAAAATAAGAATAATTGCAGGAAGGATGGTTCAAATTATTTCAACTTCTTGGGCGTCCATTGTATTAGTATGTGTTAATTTTGTTGATAATATTAAGCTAATAATGTACAATACTAGGGCACTAATTAAAAAAACGATTATTAATGCATGATCGTGAAAATGGAGGAGTTCTTCTATGATGGGGGAGGCTGCATTTTGGAAACCTAGCTGTGCTGGATGTGCCACTAAGGTTCACAGGTTCTGTGATCTGTAATTTAGCACTGACAGAGCTATGTAATTATTTTACTAGAACCTTATAAGGGGAGAAACATAAGAGGATGTGTGACTGGCTTGAAACTAGTTAGAGGTGGTTCAAGTCCCCCCTCCCTTGAGGTCTGTACATAAGTTGATTCTTCGTATGTGTGGTATGGAGGAGGACAGCCATGAAGTCACTCTAAGTTTGTATATATTAATTCGAGGGTAAGAACTTCGCGTTTGGCTGCTAGGGCTTCTCAAATAATAAACATTATTATGATTACAGCTGTGAGGGAAATTAGAGAGCCGATTGATGAAATGGTATTTCAAAGAGTGTACGCGTCTGGATAATCAGAGTAGCGTCGAGGTATGCCGGATAACCCAAGGAAATGTTGTGGAAAAAATGTTATGTTAACCCCAGTAAATATTACGCCAAACTGGATTTTTGTTCATGAAGAGTGTAAAGTATAGCCCGTAAATAGGGGGAATCAGTGGACGAACCCGCCTATAATTGCGAATACAGCGCCCATTGATAGGACATAGTGGAAATGAGCAACTACATAGTAGGTATCATGGAGAATAATGTCTAATGAGGAGTTGGCTAAAATAATGCCTGTGAGACCTCCAACTGTAAATAAAAAGATAAAGCCCAAGGCTCATAATATAGCGGCATCTCATTTAATTGTTCCACCATGAAGGGTTGCAAGTCAGCTAAAGACCTTAACTCCAGTAGGAATAGCAATAATTATTGTAGCTGAGGTAAAGTAGGCTCGGGTATCAACATCTATCCCCACTGTAAATATATGATGAGCTCACACAATAAAGCCTAAAAATCCAATTGATATTATAGCTCAAACTATTCCTATGTAGCCAAAGGGTTCTTTTTTACCCGCATAATATGTGACAATGTGGGAGATTATGCCAAAGCCTGGAAGAATAAGGATATATACTTCTGGGTGACCAAAAAATCAGAATAAGTGTTGGTAAAGAATTGGGTCTCCTCCGCCAGCGGGGTCAAAAAAGGACGTATTTAAGTTTCGATCTGTTAATAATATAGTGATGCCAGCAGCTAAGACAGGAAGAGAAAGGAGAAGAAGAACGGCTGTAATTAGGACAGATCATACAAATAAAGGAGTTTGGTACTGTGTCATATTGGGGGGTTTTATATTAATGCAAGTGGTAATAAAGTTAATTGCACCTAGGATAGATGAGACTCCGGCTAAATGAAGTGAAAAGATGGTTAGATCTACTGAGGCTCCTGCGTGGGCCATATTTCCAGCTAGTGGTGGGTAAACAGTTCAGCCAGTACCAGCACCTGCTTCAATGCCTGAAGATGAAAGAAGTAGTAGTAAAGACGGGGGTAATAATCAGAAGCTTATGTTGTTTATTCGTGGAAATGCTATATCAGGGGCACCAATTATTAGGGGGATTAATCAATTTCCAAAGCCTCCGATTATTACGGGTATAACTAAAAAGAAAATTATAACAAAAGCATGTGCTGTAACAATGACGTTATAAATTTGGTCGTCGCCAAGAAGAGCTCCGGGTTGACTTAATTCTGTTCGAATTAGAAGACTAAGGGCTGTGCCGACTATACCAGCTCAGGCACCAAATAGAAGGTATAAGGTGCCGATATCTTTATGGTTGGTTGAAAATAGTCAACGAATCAGTGACACAGGTAGAATGGCCGAGTGTAGGTGGGGGGCTGTAAACCCCTTTATGGAGGTTTGAGTCCTCTTTTTACCACCAGTCCCGAGGTGTTCCACACCAAAATGCAAATTTGGAGAAGTACCCTATAAGTGCCGGGGCTTCCCCCGTTTTTTTCCAAACGGGGGAAGAAAGATAGGTAGAAAATGAAGGATGGAAGCCCGCTGGGTGGGGTTTTTAGCTGTTAACTAAAGTTTTGCAGGATCGAGGCCTGTCCATCTAGTTTAGGCCTTAGCTTAATTAAAGTGTTTGGGTTGCATTCAGAAGATGTATATTAAAATTATACAGGTCTTAGGCAGAAGCTAGGGGTTTTAGACCCTATTAGAGGCTTTGAAGGCCTATGGTTTTGGATTTAACTTAAGCTTCTAGGTGTAAATTAGTGGCGTAATTGGGATTAATAGGAGTGTGCTAATAATTACAGGGGTGGGGTTAATTGGTTTGGTGGGTTTAAATCGTCATTTTATTGGACTATTAGATGTATTTGGGGAAATGGTTAGAGTAGAGACGTAGGTTAGACGTATATAAAATATCAGGCTTAATAAGGAGGACAGGGCGAGAGCAGTTGCTAATGGTAGTAGGAGGTTGGTGATTAATTCTTTTAGGATTAATCATTTGGGAATGAAGCCAGTTAGTGGGGGTAGTCCCCCTAGTGCTATAAGAGTAATTAGTGTAATTGTAGAAAGTGTTGGGGAAGTTGTTCATATTGTTCCTAGATCTTTGGTGGTTTTGGTTGTTGAGGTAATAAGAATAGTAAATATGGAGGTTGTTATTAGTAAGTAAATTATTAAGGTTATAAGGAGAAGTTTTTGGGAAATAAGTGAAATGGAGATTATTCATCCTAGGTGTCCAATTGATGAAAACGCTATAATTTTTCGTAGTTGGGTTTGATTAAGTCCTGATCACCCTCCAATTAAGGTGGAGGAGACGGCTAATAATGATAGTAGTATTATTGGAAATTGGTTGGAGGTAAGATAAAGTAAGGATATTGGTGGTAGTTTTTGTCATGTTGCAATGATTAGGGCTGTGATTGTGTCAGTGCCTTGTATGACTTCTGGTAATCAAAAGTGTATGGGAGCTAGGCCTAGTTTTATGGCTAGAGCAATTAATAATATGGTAGGGGTTGGTTGTGTTGTAAGTTGAGTGATGTCTCAGGTTCCGGTGTGTCATGCATTAATAATACTTGAAAGTAAAATAATAGATGAAGCAGTTGCTTGAATAATAAAGTATTTTGTTGCGGCTTCAGTGGCTCGTGGGTGGTGATGTTTAGCTAGAATAGGGATGATAGCAAGGGTGTTTAGTTCTAGGCCGATTCAAGCTAGGAATCAATGATAGCTAGCGGCTGTGATAATTGTTCCGAGGGCCAAATTACAGATTAAGATGGATATGATGTAGGGGTTCATTAGTAAAGGAAGGGTTTGACCAACATTTTTGGGGTATGGGCCCAAGAGCTTTATTAGCTGACTTTACTAGAGGATAGTATATTGGTAGTACAGAGAGTTTTGGGGTCTTAGGTGTGGGTTCAAGTCCCATTCTTCTAGAGGAGGTGAGGGGTTAATAAGTCCCTGTGGTTTACTCTATCAAAGTAACCCCTAAATCTCGGGCACACGTCCCAGTAAATTAATTTAGTGGTGGAAGGCCGGCTAATGAAATTGGTAGTGAAATATATCATAAATAGAGTGCTAGAGTAATTGGGAGAAACTGTTTTCATAGAAGGTGTATTAGTTGGTCGTAGCGAAATCGTGGGTAAGAGGCTCGGGCCCATAAAAATCCAATAGTTAGTAGGGTGGTTTTTGTTATTAAATTAATTGTGAAAAGTTCTGTTTGTAAAGTGGATGTTGGGCTGAAGAATAAAATGCATGAAAGTGTATTTATTATTAAGATGTTTATATATTCAGCTAGGAAAAAAAGTGCGAAAGGGCCTGCTGCATATTCTACATTGAACCCTGAAACAAGCTCAGACTCTCCTTCTGTTAAGTCAAATGGTGCTCGATTTGTTTCTGCTAGGGTCGATACATATCATATTATGGCTAGAGGTCAGGTGGGTAAAATTAATCATATGTGTTCTTGTGTAGTAATAAGGGTAGATATTGTAAAGGCGCCGGTTAATATGATGATGGAAAGTAAAATAATGCCTAAGGTGACTTCGTAGGAAATTGTTTGTGCAATGGCTCGGAGAGACCCTATTAGGGCATATTTTGAGTTGGATGCTCATCCAGATCATAAAATTGTGTAAACTATTATGCTTGAGAGGGCAAGGAGAAATAGGAGACCTAAGTTTATATCTGCTAAGGGGTGGGGTATGGGTATTGGGGTTCATATTATCAGAGCTAGTAAGAGGGCTATTGTTGGGGCTAAAATAAAAAGTATGGGGGATGCGTGTGTTGGGCGAATGGGTTCTTTGATAAATAGTTTAATTCCGTCAGCAACTGGTTGTAGAACCCCAAAAGGCCCAACTATGTTTGGGCCTTTTCGGAGTTGTATATAACCTAAGATTTTTCGTTCAAGCAGTGTTAAGAATGCTACAGCAATTAGAATAGGAACAATATATGAGATTGGGTTAATAATATGTGTTATAAGTTTCTGCATTATTAAGAAGGGAATTTGCTTCCCTGTAGAAAGATTTTAGGTCTTTTGCATTACTTGACTCTGCCACCTTAATAAATCTTATTTAGATTTTTTTGGGGGTGGGCATATTAGCTACTTTAGTAAAAGTCAGTAGTTTTTATTAGGACGTTTATTTAGTATTGGTCCTACTATTTTGGTCCTTTCGTACTGAAAATAGTGCTGCATAGATAGAAACCGACCTGGATTGCTCCGGTCTGAACTCAGATCACGTAGGACTTTAATCGTTGAACAAACGAACCTTTTATAGCGGCTGCACTATAGGGGTGTCCTGATCCAACATCGAGGTCGTAAACCCTCTTGTCGATAGGAACTCTAGAAGAGGATGGCGCTGTTATCCCTGGGGTAACTTGGTTCATTAATCAGACAGTAGTGTAATACTGCTGGGTCTAGTAGAATTTTTTTGGTGTGTTAGTCTAAATAATTATATTCATGTTTTGGAGGGTTTTTTTTGCTCCAAAGTCGCCCCAACTAAAAATCCAAGAAGCATGTTTAGTGGTTTTGGTTTTGAAGCTCCACAGGGTCTTCTCGTCTTATGTGTTCATTCCAGCTTTTGTACTGGAGGATCAATTTCATTGGCTAGTCCGTAAGAGACAGTTTTGTCCTCATTTAGCCATTCATTCTAGTCCCTATTTAGGGGACAAGTGATTATGCTACCTTTGCACGGTTAGGATACCGCGGCCGTTTAAATGGTCACTGGGCAGGCGGGACCTTTAATACTTGTAGGGCTAAAGGCTATGTTTTTGGTAAACAGTTGGGACAAGTTTTTGCCGAGTTCCTTTTACGGCTTTTTGCCTTTCTTTTGTGCATGCCTGTGTTGGGTTAACAAGTTTTTAGGTGACTTTATCTGGAGTGGGTGTGTGGTCATGTAGTATTGTTAATTATCAGTAGGTTTTCTATTCTGATTTAAGGGAATGCAGAAGAGAAATTAGTGTTTCTTATTACTAATTTTAGCATTGGTGTTTCTATAGTGTTATAGAATAGCTCGAGGTATGTTAGGAGGTTAATTTAGGTTGTTGGAATTATTTTGGTTAAAAGTGCTATAACGCGATTGTATGGTGGCTGCTTTGAGGCCTACTTAAATAAAGGGGTGGGTTTCTCTCAGTTCGGGCTGTACTCCGGTTCAATGGGGCTGTACCCCCATTGATTTTCTTTAGGAAAAAAGGTAATGAATTTGAAGATGTTGAATATATGCCTAAAGTTGAACTTAAATTCTCTTATTGAGCAACCAGCTATCACCAAGCTCGATTGGCTTTTTGCCTCTATTTTTAGGTCTTCCCACCCTTTTGCTACAGGGACGGGTGTGCTCTGAATTTATAGCTGCCCAAAAATAGCTCGTTTGGTTTCGGGAGGGCAGGCTAAAGGTTCGCTTTGTCTGAAGGGGTGTTGCTAAACCATGATGCAGGAGGTATAGGGGTTGGTCTTTGCTGTTTTATGCTTAGGGTTTTTCATTATTCTTTCATAGTTCCCTTGCGGTACTTGTAAGGCCAATGGTGGGGTTTAATCTCATTTACTGGCCGGGAAAAATGTTTTGGTTGTAGGGTTTTTAGGGTTTTGTGGGGGTTTTTGGCTAGAGTTGTGGGCTCAAAAAGGTCGTGGTTTAAAATGCGGCATCTCCCAGTTGTAAGCTGGGTGCTTTAAGTAAGCTACTTTTTGTTAGTCCAAGCACACCTTCCGGTACGCTTACCATGTTACGACTTGCCTCCTCTAGTTTAGGTAGTCTTTGTTTATGGAAGTTATTTTGGTTTTGTTGAGGAGGGTGACGGGCGGTGTGTACGCGTCCCAGAGCGTTGTTAAAGCAGACACTCTTGTCTGTTTTACTACTAAATTCACCTTCATGCAGTATTTCATAGTGCAATTCGTGTTTTTTATTATAAAAAATGTAGCCAATCTCTTCCTCAACATTTGCTACACCTTGACCTGACGTATTAGCGTTATAGGGCTATTGTGTTTACTATTAGGCCTTCATAGGGTAAACTGTCGACGGCGGTATATAGGCTGATATTTTGCTAGTTGGGGTTGGGTGGAACGGGGGGTATCGATTACAGGACAGGCTCCTCTAGGCCGATATGGGACACCGTCAAGTCCTTTGAGTTTCAAGTTTTTCACTTGTAGTTCTCTGGCGGAAAGTATTGTATTTTTAACTTTCAATGTTCAGGGCTTAGCATAGTAGGGTATCTAATCCTAGTTTGTTTCTAAGCTTTCGTGTGGTCAAGAATATAATGTTAAGAATATCTGTGTTGGTTTTCTTTATTGTCTTAGTGTTTTACAACTAGACTAAAAATTTTGATATTAATAGTATTATGGATCTCTAGTCACATTTTACGCCGGTTTGTCGTTATTTTGGGCCTTTCGTATAACCGCGGTGGCTGGCACGAAATTGACCAGCCCTAAATTATTATAGTTGGGTCAAGTTTTCACTTATAGCCCAATGTTTATTACTGCTGTAGACCCGTGGGGGTGTGGCGTGGCTAGGCGTTATGGGCTTAAAACTATAGTGCCTGATGCCTGCTCCATTTTGTCTTTTTAGGGGTTGTGGGCATTTTCACTGGATTGTTGAGGCTTGCATGTATAATCTTAATAAAAAATAACGGTAAGCCCAGGACCAAAGCTGTTGTCTGTGGAGGTTTTCTTGCCCCTCATCTCGGCATCTTCAGTGCCGTGCTTTAAAAAATAAGCTACAATGAC
>NW_028153264.1:0-12819 GCF_964106915.1 Podarcis gaigeae | reverse complement strand
AAGTTCTGTCCTTCTTTGGCACCAATTGGCCGACCATGCCCAGGAGAAAGGCCTCTGGTTTCTTCAAGAAGGTATATTTGAATACCTTTTTTCATTTCATTATAAATCATCTCCCAGAATGTCTTAATCCTTGGGCATGTCCACCAAAGGTGAAAGAATGTACCTTCAGTCTCATTACATTTCCAACATTTATTGTCAGGTAAATTATAAATTTTTGCAAGCTTGACTGGTGTCATGTACCACCTATAAATCATTTTCATTAAATTCTCTCTCAGGGCATTACATGCCGTATATTTCATACCTGTGGTCCATAACTGTTCCCAGTCAGCCATCATAATGTTATGTCCAACATCTTGTGCCCATTTAATCATAGCAGATTTCACCGTTTCATCCTGAGTGTTCCATTTCAACAGCAAGTTATACATTCTTGACAAATTCTTAATTTTGGGATCTAACAATTCTGTTTCCAATTTTGATTTTTCCACCTGGAAGCCAACTTTTTTGTCCAAGTTATATGCCTCCATTATTTGGTAGTAATGGAGCCAATCTCACACTCTATTTTTTAATTTTTCAAAACTCTGCAGTTTTATTCTGTCTCCATCTTGTTCCAGAATTTCCCAGTATTTCGGCCATTTGGCCTCCATATTGAGTTTTTTCTGTGCCTTCGCTTCAATTGGTGACAACCATCTTGGGTTTTCTTTTCTAACAAATCCTTATATCTTATCCAAACATTAAACAGTGCTTTTCTAACATTATGGTTTTTAAACTCTTTATGTGCTTTTATCTTATCATACCACAAATATGTATGCCAACCAAATACGTTGTTGAAACCTTCCAAATCCAGCACATCAGTGTTTTCAAGAAGCAGCCATTCTCTCAGCCAGCAAAAAGCAGCTGATTCATAATAAAGTTTAAGGTCTGGCAGGGCAAATCCACCTCTTCCTTTAGCATCAATTAATATCTTAAATTTTATTTGAGGCTTCTTGCCCTGCCAGACAAATCTGGAAATATCTCTCTGCCACTTCTTGAAACAACCCATCTTGTCCAAAATTTGCATCAGCAAATGCTTTCAGTTTGTACTGTTTAGCTCCCACTTGTATACCTTTAATCAATTGGTCCTTTCTAATCATATTTAGCAAAACCTCCAGGACCGATATGAAAAGCAATGTAGAGATTGGGCAGCCTTGTCGTGTCCCTTTCTCAATCTTAAAAACTTCTGTCACTACATTGTTCACAATTAATTTTGCCTTTTGTTCTGAATAAATTGCACCTATACCATTTTCAAAACCTTGACCTATCCCCATCCCCTGTAAATTCTTTTTCATAAAACTCCAAGAAATATTATCAAAAGGTTTCTCCGCGTCCACAAATATCAGAACTGCCTTAGTATTAATATTCACTTGTAGTTTTTCTAAAATATTAATTATGTTCCTCGTATTGTCAGACAAATGTCTGCCCGGGAGAAAGCCCGCTTGATCTTTATGAATGTCTTCTACTAGCACCTTTTTTAATCTTTTGGCCAAAATGTCTGCAAAAAAATTATAATCCACATTAAGCAGCGATATGGGGCGGTAGTTCTTAAGCTGTGTCTTTTCAGTCTCTGTTTTCGGTATAAGTGTAATATAAGCTTCCTTCCACGACTCTGGTGCCCTTTTCCCTTCCAATATTTCATTGCAGACTTCCTTCAATGGTTGTATTAACCATTATTTCAAAGATCTGTAATATCTTGAAGTCAAACTATCCGGTCCTGGAGATTTTCCCAATTGCATGTTCTGTGTGGCCCCTTCCACTTCCTGATCCGTTATTTTATAATTCTACATTAACTTATTTTCCTGAGATATTTTCTGTAGTCCATTTATTTTCAAAAATCGATCAATGTCCATTTCTTTCTGCTTCTCCTGTGTATAAAGTTGTTTAAAGTACCTCTGGAAGCACTTTCTGATCTCCGCTGGGTTCTGTATATTCTTTCCTTCCACTTCCAAATTCGTAATAGTATTAAGTTTTTGTCTTTTTTTCATTTGCCAAGCCAACAATTTTCCACACTTATTTGCCGATTCAAATGTCTTTTGTCTCATCTGTTTGATCTTCCATTCTATTTCCTGATTCATCATTTTCATATATTGTACTTGATATAACTTTATCTCTTTCAGGATCTCTTGTGACTTTGGTTTTGCTCTCAGTTTCTTCTCTCCTATCTTTATTTTCTCCAAGATTTTATCTTTTCTTTCATTTTGAGTTCTCTTCTTAATTGCATTCTGTTGTATCAAAAATCCTCTCATTAAGGCTTTACTTCCGTCCCAGGTTACTTTTTTTTCCCACTGTAGTATTCGTATTTGGGCCTTCTTGATCACTTCTTCATTCCTAAACAAAGTATCATTCATCCTCCATCTAAAAGAACCAATTGGCTTCAATTTCATTTCCATCTTCACAGCATTATGGTCAGAACAAGTTTTGGGGCAAATCTCCACTTTGCTGGTGCTTGTGACTTGTCAATGCTGTGACTTGTTTGCGAAGCATTTTGAGGATGAAATTGCTTGCACCCGCTGGAAACTTGACCCCTCTGTTACTGCAGATGAATCTCAAGGGCTGCCCAGAGAACTGTCCAGCCCTGTTGTGTTGGAAGTGTTTCAGTTGGTAACATTCAAGGATATTGCCTCTTGCCCCTCTTATCTGAGGAAAAGGAGCAGGGAGGGGACAGCTGACTGGCTCAAAATGTGATTAATGCCTCCTTACAAGAGGGTGTGGTCCCTGCCTATCTGAAGGCAGTAGTGGTGAGCCATCAACACAGATGGGTTATGTGTACCCCCCCCCCCAAGTTATTTCACAGTGGCCCCTGGAGGTGGGACTTCTGGGCTTGGATTTTTTGGGTGAAGTGTCATATGACAACTTCAATCAAACTCTAGAGGGGTGCGGCATAACTAATTGACAGGAGGTCGTATTGTAATACTACTGATGCCTGTTGTATGCATGACCAATGTATCTTGCAAGGCTGCTCCTGTAATTCAGTGTCAGGAGAGAGATGAGCTGGCAGAGTCCAGGAATGATAAACCATGGACTGCAAAACTGAGCTTGAATCTTGATACTGACGCTCCACCATGATTGCCACAAGGGTCCTGTAACTTTCAGGCTTCCTGTCTGCTATATATGCTTCCCTATTCTGAAATATTCATCTGAAAGAAGACTTGGTAATGCAAGAAAAACTAAAACTTAATTATAAAAAGAAAGGACGATGATAAGGGGGGAAGAGGAGGTTGTAGGGATCAGTGCTGTTTTCCTAGATTTACAAATGCCGGAGCTCACCATGAACTTCCTTGTTCTCTGAGAATGGCAATAGAATAACACACACACCCCCCCACCAAAAAAAGGTGTCAAAGCTGAGCTCCAGTGAACTCTGGCTGAAACAATGCTCTAAGTTAAATTCTTCAGAGGAGAAACCTATTATCTAACAAAACCTCTGATTTTAATAATGATTTTTTTCCTGTGCAATGTATATTATTTTGTTTTCATCCTGTTTTATGTATTTTATATTTAGTAATGTGTTTGGCTAAATCAATAAATAATAATTGCATTTGCATCTGAAAGAAACAATTCCGAGAACCAGCATTTTATTTTTCATAGCATTTATTTTTCATTGTAATGATCATAATGAAAACTTGACTATTTTTTAATGATACACTACAGAGTTTTTTTTTTTTGTATTTAGAACTTTTTCTCTGCCCCCTTCCTTTACCTCCACCAAAAGCATAAAAGAACGAACCACATATCCTGAGCCCTGAATTTCACTACTAAACCTCCAATTCCCCCTCATTGCCGTGGATTTTGGAATACACAAGGAGGAGGTTTACCCTTCATGTTCAGGCTGGTGTGTGATTAATGAAGCATTATAACATATTTTTTAGGTAATAAAAAGCATAAATCTCCCAGCTCCAAGTATTCTTCTGTTTTTGGGGATGGCACAAAAATCTGTTGTTGCACAACCTTGGAAAGTGAAATGCTGGTGCACTAAGAGAACTGAGGGAAAAGAAAACAAATGTTGACATTATTCCTTTACCCAGGGACTAGGAGATGGTGCCTGTAATGGTGAATGAGAATTTAAATAAGTTAGTTTTAAAAAGTGTATATTTAAGAAATCTGAGAAATATCATAATTTCATCAGAACATGAATATACAAAATTTTCAACATTAGAAGTTCAGGTAAAAATTAACTCAGATATAATTTAAAATTGCTATCATACCCAAAGGACTCTCAAGACACAAAGAATATTAATAAACAAGTTATATTTATAAGATATAATGAAATCAAAGCTTTTGAAAACAGGCCTAATTAACAAGATTAACCAAATCATATTCTTGAGGGTGAGGGTGAGCTGCAATAAAATGGGAGGAATTCTATCCCCCCATCTCCTGAGCATGTGAAAAGACGCATGCTGTGGCCACACAGCAAGATTTGAAAACAACACTCCCTCCTTGGTGTCTGAACCTTGAGTGTGTGAACCTGCCATAAGTCAACAGGGTGATGCAGCAGCAAAAAAAGCTGGACAAATACTTCTGTGAGGTCTGGGAATGAGAGTTGTTTGTTCACTACAAAGAAAAAGAGAGACATTTTGAAATTCAAAGCTCACTGTTGGAATTTTCTTCCTCTTAATAAAAAAGAAAGTTACTTGTCTCTTTGACATCTGATGGGAGGTCATTCCACAGTGTGGGCACCACAACTATGAAGGCCCTCTGCCTGGTTCCCTCTAGGCTCACTTCTCACATTGAGAGAACTGCCAGAAGGCCCTCAGAACTAGATCTCAGTGTCTGGGGTGAATGACGGGGGTTGAGATGCTCCTTCAGAAAAATCCTGGATATTGGATCCATATGCAATGTGCTCCGGGTGCACATGGATGCACTGTAGGCTTTAACAAGTAAAACTGATCCGCCTGTCTTGGCAAAGGTTTCCAAAGGGTAAAATGGATAAAGTGAGACCTCAGGAGTCGAATGTGCCAATGACTGAGAGAGTGCCAGGTATGAATCAGCCACTCACACAAGTATGAGGAAGGTCTCGATGGGAGTCAGCAATGGCCATGGAACTTCCTCCATTAGGCAGCTACACAAACATGGTCAAAATGAGTAAAAACGGAGTAATGGGACCTAGGTGTGTTTGTTGGATTGATAGTCAAAGGATGCAGGTGGTGCTGTGGCCTAAACCACCAAGCCTCTCGGACTTGCCGATCACACGGTCTGCAGTTTGAATCCTCACTACGGGGTAAGTTTCTGTTGCTCTGTCCCACATCCTCCAACCTAGCAGTTGGAAAGCATACCAATGAAAGTAGATTAATAGGTACCGCTGTGGTGGGAAGGTAAACGGTGTTTCCATGCACTCTGACACTTGTCATGCTCCTCTATGGACCAGAAGCAATTTAGTCATGCTGGCCACATGACCCATAAAGCTATCTGTGGGCAGACACCAGCACCCTTGGCATGAGAGTGGAGATGAGTGCCACATCCCAAAGTCGAATTCAACTGGAGTTAACCGTCCAGGGGTCCTTTACCTTTACCTGATACCCAAAACAAGTGAGTCCATTTTTCACTGCCCTTTCTCAGGAACCCACAGTTGGAGGCTACAGCATACACATGGCAGTCTTGGGGGGGGGGGGGGTACTGCTTCCACACAAGAGTTACACAAAATCCTCACCTGCCCATTTTTTTGAATTTGTCTAACCTTCCACAATTATTTTCCTGTCCTACAATTTGCTCCTCTGAAACTTTGTTGTTTTATGCAGCCAGACTCCTACAGCTACTACAGCTCTTCAATTTCTTTTAGTAATCTTGGTTTTTGAATTATTATTATTATTATTATTTTAAAAGCATAGCTGCCATTCAGTTTTATAAGTTTTATAAGACTGTATGTACATAGAAATTTTAAACCAGAAACTCCTTAAAGAATCCTAAAAGGTTTTGGATAGTGAGAATACAGATAATTGTCTATTAGCAAATGAGGCTGATGCCACATATATTGGTGGAAGGAAGGTGTCATTTCCCCCTAGTGGAGATACTGCAGGACCACCGACTGCTCCAAGTGAGCAACGTATTCCATGAAGGCTGCAAAGTCAATTGAGACCATCTGACTATGCCCATCATTAAAGCAGAAAAACTCATTTAGTGTTTTGGTTGTTCTGCTGCAAGCAGTGCTTGAAGGGATTGTGATTATATTTCTAAATCTCTTCTCACAATGGCTAAGACAACCAAGCATATTCTTCAGTGCCTGACTACAGCCCTCCTTTGCTACAGAGATGTGCACAAACTGCTAGTACTATCAGATCCTAGGTCGATGGGAAGTTGTTTGGTGTTTGATGGATAAAGGCATATTCTGAGCCTGTTCCTCGGTCTTTGCTCTTACTTGATGTGAGGGTCTTACTGAGTTGGAAGGAGCAAAATACTGATCAAAGTACAATAAAAGCCTCAAGGTACCGCTCAGGTGACTGCTCAGCTGGCAAAGCTGAACATAGCTCACGACTGTTGAAAGGTGCCAGGGACACACTGCTATGCACTGAATGACTCCAAGTTAATTATGAAAGCTAATTAAATCATTTCCCCCCTCCTTGTTCTAATTCTGTCAGATTGTTGGGACAGGGAGAGTTACTTTGACTCAGCTGATCTGTTTGCTGATGACTGTCCTTAGCCACATTGTCTTGAATTGAACCCAGATAGTTGTTTATACCTGCTTCAAATCCCATTCTCCATTTTCAAAAGATAAGAAGAGCCCTGAAATACAGCAGCATCCTTCTTGGAGTGGCTATTCAGATGTCCATGGGTACAGGACTATCATGACAGGAGGGCCCACTCCCACTGGGCCCTTATGCTGTGCTCTTTTGCTCTTCAAGATATGGCAACACTAAAAGGAAGCAGTGATGGCCACCAACTTAAATTACTTAAAAAGAGGATTAGAGAAATTCAGGCAGGGCAATGTTACCCACAATGGCCATGTTCTACCTCTACAGTCAAAGGAGGTTTGCCTCTAAATACTTGGTGCTGGGAATAGCTGATGGACAGAATATTGTCGCAGTCTTGTCCACCTTTCAGTCTTCCCACAGGGATCTGTTGGGATGCTGGAATAGATGGGTGATTGTCTTGATCCAGCATCTGCAACTGATGTTTATACTGGTGAGGGACAGCTTTTGGCCTATCTTCCTCTCTTTTCATTGCTTTGGACACAGAACAATACCCTCATTTCCCACTTATATCACCACCCAAGGTATTTTTTAGCCACATAGTACAGAAGGCACAGAGGACATTTTGCACTAAGCTGTCTATGTTGGGGTGTCCTTCCCTTTGCTTCATTATTTTTGTTAGCCCTACTTAGCAAAGCAACTCCTTCCTTGATAGCCAAAGGTGCTTCTCAAGTTTCCACCCGATCCCTCGCCAATAAATATATGTGGTTGGAAGGATTAGAGGTGGCATAGGGATTTCAGCAAACTCCTATGCACCGTTGGTGGAAGTAAAAAGGTAAAGGTACCCCTGATTCTTGTGTTCTAGTTGCGAATGACTCTGAGGTTGTGCGCTCATCTCTCTCTATAGGCCGAGGGAGCTGGCATTTGTCCACAGACAGCTTCCAGGTCATGTGGCCAGCATGACTAAGCCGCTTCTGGCGAACCAGAGGAGTGCACGGAAACGCTGTTTACCTTCCCGCCAGAGC
Source organism: Podarcis gaigeae (assembly GCF_964106915.1). Classification (NCBI taxonomy): domain Eukaryota; kingdom Metazoa; phylum Chordata; class Lepidosauria; order Squamata; family Lacertidae; genus Podarcis; species Podarcis gaigeae. Next base: position 5,141 of record NW_028153264.1, on the reverse strand, counting down.
AGTACCTATTTATCTACTTGCACTTTGATGTGCTTTTGAACTTCTAGGTAGGCAGGAGCAGGGACCAAACAATGGGAGTTCACCCCGTCACATGGATTTGAACTGCCAACCTTCCAATCGGCAAGCCCTAGGCTCAGTGGTTTAGACCACAGTGCCACCCGCATCCCTGAGGAAAACTAACAAATGATAATCGCTTCCAGTCCAGTGGCTAAGGCTTTGAAAAGGAGTCCTTTCAGTTGCCTCCTTTCCAGGTTAAATATACCCAACTCCCTCATCCATTCCACATAAGGCTTAGTCTTTTGACCCTTTATCGTTTTGGTTGCCCTCCTCTGCACACAGTCTAGCTTGTAAATATCCTTCCTAGAGTGCAGTGCCCAAAACTGTGGTGTGACCAAGTCAGAATAGAGCTGAACTATTAGTTCCCTTGATCTGGACAATATAAAAATCAGTTATAAAATAGTAGACTCTCTCTCTCTCTCTCTCTCTCTCACACACACACACACACACACACACACACACACACACTTATAAAATTAAGTCATTAAGATTCTCATCGACCCCCAGAACCATAAACTCCTAGACCCTAGTAAAAGACTAATGTGAACATTTCTTTTTTTTCCTTCCAGATTTTGTTCATAGGAGACATGAGGGCTCCTTCACAAAGCCAAGTTACTGCTTACTAGGCTTTGGGAAGAATGCTGTTGGACTCTAGTACCCTGGCAGAGTCCTCACGCCTCCTGCTGTACATACATTTTGCTGCTCTTTCAGACCAGAAATCAGGGGCTTACCAAACCATTGCACTGTTCCCACACCTCTGTATTGTTTAGCCTGGAAAGTAGATGGGATCCTCCTTAATGAGGGTCCTGGTTGCACGCGGGCCCCTAAGGCACCCCCCCTTGCTGGGAAAGTTGTTGCCGGGCATGGCCAAAGCCTTAACCATTGGGTCCCAGGATCGTGCCAGGCTGTTTGGGCCAATCAGGCAGTTGGCGCAATTCCTGGGGCCTATAAAAGCGGCAGTGTGGCGTAACTGGGGGTACTTGCATCACGTTGCCGAACACCCGCCCTCCCTCCCTAATTTTAGGTGGTACTGCTTTGGCCTTGCTTTGGATTGGGTCGCCTGATTTGGAGCAGGGGCTGGGTAGGAAATTTTTCCATTTGGCAGATTGGATGTAGCCACTTGGTTTTCGCCTACCCCCTTAGCAATCGTCACAACTTTGTAAGGTTTGGGGGTTAGGCATTGGCTTATTGGAGTGTGTGGTAGGGGAGGTGCAGCCATCACCTACCCCTCCATGAATAAGGGTATTCTGGTAAAGGAATCTGGGGGTCCTGGATCTCATCCAAAGTCCTCTTAAGGGGCTAGGGCCATGCCTGGACCACAGGAACCCCGGGGTGAGCTACGCTGGTCTTCATTGATGTTGCTCCCTCATTTGGTGTTTACCCTTTCAGACTTCCAGCCAGAGAGGCAGAAGTCAGTTATAGTCTGCTGCCAAGCCTAAGCCAACACCACTCACTTTGCTGTATACAATAAAGCTGTGGCCTAAATTTTGCCCAGTAACTTAAACTAAAATTATGTGTCAGTGTGAAGTAATCTTCAGGGGAAGGGCTTGGGGGCCTTGAAGTGCAATCCAAACCAACTGTGCAAAGAAGAAACATATACTCAGGATGGCCCTCATAATAACATAGCAATCAAAAGCCAAGGAGGAACGAACCAGCAGGTGGCTTATGGGAGAAGAAGCTGACTTGAAGGGATTTATGGGCCTAGGAAAGGTAACCAAGGATTCCAACTGGGAAGGACTGGTCCAGTGAGGAGCAGGAAATTATGGAAGTAGAGAGTGCATGCTTTCCCAGAAATCCTATATTTTAATATTGTAACACAAAGCTCTTTTTTCATATTGGATGCAGCCAGGTGCCTCTTCCAGTCCAACCACACCTACATGTGTTCCTCCCTCGGGCTTTATGGTAAAACTGAGCTGGAAACAAACTAATCCTAATGAGGCACAAAGTAATCAACAATTAGCATGTCACACACATGCTCTTCCAACACATCAGGTAAACCTGGAACCTGCTCACATCCATGGGGCATTGACACCCTAATGTTCTGGGAGTGGGTGGGGTGTTTCTAATGTAATTCCCACCACCACCCACACTTTGGTTTATTTTTATTAAATTTGAATATTGCCCTTTATCTATTGATCTCATGGCAGTTTACAAGAGAAAAACACAAAGCACATAATGAAAACCAGATCGACCCCTTCTCACAAACCAATACCCCCTCCCTCTCTGTGGGGTGTTGTTTGTAAGTTACTTTGAGCTGCCCTGGGCAAGATAGCAAGTAATTTTATTTAGTTGATCAATGATGATGATGATGATGATGATGCAAGCAACGCAAGCATGGCATCCAAAGAGAAACTTGCTTTTGCTGTGGCCCCCGAGCACCCATCTTGCTGGGGTGGGGACTTGTCCTCCCGCAGGGTGAGGCAGGCACATCCTTTGCAGGGGCTGCATCCAACAAGTGAGGTTTCCTCCAGTAAGGGGCAGGGGTGGGTTTCCAAAAATACCCTCTCGTGGAAGGAGCTCACCAGCTGCTTCCCCGATGGGACAGGGGTGGGAGCAGGGTGGGCTTGTGCAGCATCAGAACATCCCCTCCCATGAGAGGAGCTTGGGATGAGGCGGTGGCTGCTTGGGTTTGTCTCTGGCAGATGCCTCGGTAACAGTGATCGAGCAGAATTCTTTCCACAATCAGTAAGTTGTGATCTACAGGTTGGACTAGTGGAGCTACAGGAATGAAAGGGTTGTAGATAACATCTCCTCTTGTAACCTATTTCCAGTGATCTGACTTCTGAACAGCTTTCATCCCCATTTTTAACACACACACACACACACACTCCTCTCTTCCCCATTTTTCCCTTTTCTTTCTCCCTCCTTCCTTCCTTCTTTCTCTTTTTACTTTTTCTCAGTTCCCCCCTTTCTTTTCTCCTCACTTTCCTGCTTTTATTGTGTTCTCACTTTTATAAATCCTAACAGCATCAACATTGCCATCATTATTGCTATTAATTTTATTTTAAATACACCTCCTTCTACTCATTTATTTATACTAACAGAATTTCTAAAGGATGGAGTAAAGTCATATGTGTGTAATCACATCTAAGAAAATGTGGCATTTTCCCTCTCCATTTATTTCCAATGTTTCATTAATTATGAAACCCTCTCACACTAAAAAAAAGGGGGGGACACAAAGATGAGACAATGCTAAGATATCTCAATCACATGATGATATGAAACATTGGACTGAGCTTTAAAAATAAAATAAAATGCTTAATGTGCTGCAAGTGGTGTTGGTGGGAAATCTGAACCTGGTGCCAGTAACCAGGTGGAGAGGTGGAGAAGTGGGCATCTCCCAGGGTGAGAGGCTGGGTGAGAAAAAGGAAAGCTCCAAGGTGAAAATATGGGGTGCCTGTCATTGGGAGTCGGGGAATGTGCTTGTGACTTGTCAATGCTGTGACTTGTTTGCAAAGCATTTTGAGGATGAAATTGCTTGCATCCACTGGGAACCTGACTCAGCTGTTACAGCAGATGAAACTCAAGGAGTGTCCAGAGCATGGTCTAGCCCTGATGTGTTGACTGAGTTTCAATTGGTAAGATTCAAGGACATTGCCCCTTGCCCCTCTTGTCTGAAGTAGCAGGGAGGGGACAGCTGACTGGGTCAGGGAGGTGATTAATGCCTCCTTGAAAGAGGGGGTGGTCCCTGTCTACTTGAAGGAGGCAGTGGTGTGCCATCATCACAGATGTGTTATGTAGATCCCCCCCCCCAAGTTATTTCATACTAGCCCTTGGAGCTGGGACACCTGAGATGGGACATTTTGGGTAGAGTGTCCATCTTGGAATAAGAAAATACTACGCATTATTGATGATTATGATCGTCCTTGAGATATTCTTACTGTGTTAGATATTGAGGTGACACCTTGTCATATGAAATTTCATAATTTAAAGCATGATTTCATGGTCAAATGTGCTCCTTGGCAAGTCTGTCCCAAGACATGTTGACAGCTGAGGCAAACCACAAAATAGTGCCTCCCCATTCCAGGGAAGAAGAGATGAGTGCATATCGACATCCAGAAGAATGTGAAGGGTGAGGAATAAAGATCCCCACAGGAAACAAGCATAGGAGGAGACCAGAAGCGCCTACTATTGGCCAAGAGGCCACTGAAGAGGCAACCTGATTGTGGGGGAGGGGCAAATCTGGTCTTTAAGAAGCGCACTGCGGCTGTTGTTGCCACTGTCTCAGCAGCAGGGGCAAGGAATTCTCTGGAGGTCAGATCTGCTGCCCCTATGGATCTATCCTCCTAAGATGGTTGCCTCACCTTGCCTCATGGGGACCAGTCTGTGTTGGAAAAACGCCCGCCCGGGACGCCGGGGCTTCTCTCCGGTGGTCACTCTCTGGCTGGAATCCTCCCTCAGTCCAGAGAGACCGATGATAAGCGACCCCTCCCTTCTGAGAGGAGCACACTCACTTTCTCCTGGCATCGCATCACAGAAGAAAGAGGCAGTCTGTAGTCTACTGCTACTTTATTAAGACTGTACTAAACATGTCTGCTCTCCTGAGCAGTACAGCACGAGAGTATCTGACTCGACTCTGCTTCTACACAGAAGCGAAAGACAACTCTCAGTAGCTCCACCCGAGTACACTGAAAACTGGCTGAGACTTCCTGTCTCACGCTCAGAGACATCACATGATGTCAACAATGTAGCTGCTTGCTCGCAGCTGGTGGGAACTGAAATGCCAACAGCCTGCAACTTGCTATGCCAAACTAGTCATTCAGTCCCCTCACTATGTATGCACATCACAAATACCAAACGCGGAAAAGTTTTTACAACTCTATCATAGTTGAAGGCTGCTCTCTCTGGATCCCCCATGTAGTTTGCCTACATAAAGGTAAGGGGCCTGAATATTCACCCAACTACTTACTGGTTTGTTCCATCTAAGAGGACTTAAGAGAAGCTTTGTTCAAATATTTAAATCTCCCTATTGAGAGATGGATTGTTTATATGATTAACTATTTATTAAGGGACAAATCCCCTTACCCCTATGAGAAATTGATCTGTTTTGCCTTTACAGTTAAGATTGTAAGGAGAAAAAATTG
>NW_028153265.1:0-24000 GCF_964106915.1 Podarcis gaigeae | reverse complement strand
ACGAAAAACCTTTCAGGGGATCGTTTGCAACAGTTCAGCACCATTTTTGAGGAAATTGCAGAACATCAATTTTTTGCTGAAATTGTGACCGCGCGGCTTAGGGTTTTTTTCAAAAAAAAGTTGTTCAGACGTTGAGGGCTAATTCTGTTTCCCATGATAAAAACCCACCTGTTTCCACCGAAAAACCTTTCAGGGGATCGTTTGCAACAGTTCAGCACCATTTTTGAATGAATTACAGAACATCAGATTTTTGCTGAAATTGTGACCGCGCAGCTTAGGGTTTTTTTTGAAAAAATAGTTGTTCAGACGTCGAGGGCTAATTCTGTTTCCCATGATAAAAAGCAATCTGTTTCCACTGAAAAACCTTTCAGGGGATCTTTTGCAACAGTTCAGCACGATTTTTGAATGAATTGCAGAACGTCAGATTTTTGCTGAAATTGTGACCGCGCGGCTTAGGTTTTTTTTTTTAAAAAAAAGTTCTTCAGACTTTGAGGGCTAATTCTGTTTCCCATGATAAAAACCCACCTGTTTCCACTGAAAAACCTTTCAGGGGATCTTTTGCAACAGTTCAGCACGATTTTTGAATGAATTGCAGAACGTCAGATTTTTGCTGAAATTGTGACCGCGCGGCTTAGGTTTTTTTTTTTTTAAAAAAAGTTCTTCAGACTTTGAGGGCTAATTCTGTTTCCCATGATAAAAACCCACCTGTTTCCACTGAAAAACCTTTCAGGGGATCGTTTGCAAGAGTTCAGCACCATTTTTGAATGAATTGCAGAACGTCAGATTTTTGCTGAAATTGTGACCGCGCGGCTTAGGGATTTTTTCAAAAAAAAGTGGCTCTGACGTTGAGGGCTAATTCTGTTCCTGATGATAAAAATGTATCTGTTTCCACCGAAAAACCTTTCAGGGGATCGTCGGCAACAGTTCAGCACCATTTTTGAGGAAATTGCAGAACGTCAGATTTTTCTGAAATTGTGACCAAGCGGCTTAGGGTTTTTTTCAAAAAAAAGTTGTTCAGACGTTGAGGGCTAATTCTGTTTCCCATGATAAAAACCCACCTGTTTCCACCGAAAAACCTTTCAGGGGATCGTTTGCAACAGTTCAGCACCATTTTTGAATGAATTACAGAACATCAGATTTTTGCTGAAATTGTGACCGCGCAGCTTAGGGATTTTTGCAAAAAAAGTTGTTCAGACGTTGAGGGCTAATTCTCTTTCTGATGATAAAAACCCACCTGTTTTCACCGAAAAACCTTTCAGGGGATCGTCTGCAACAGTTCAGCACCATTTTTGAGGAAATTGCAGAACGTCAGATTTTTGCTGAAATTGTGACCGCGCGGCTTAGGGATTTTTTCCAAAAAAAAGTTGTTCAGACGTTGAGGGCTAATTCTGTTTCTGATGATAAAAACCCACCTGTTTCCACCGAAAAACCTTTCAGGGGATCGTCTGCAACAGTTCAGCACCATTTTTGAATGAATTGCAGAACGTCAGATTTTTGCTGAAATTGTGATCGCGCGGTTTACGGATTTTTTTCAAAAAAATGTTGTTCAGACATTGAGGGCTAATTCTGTTTCTGATGATAAAAACGCATCTGTTTCCACCGAAAAACCTTTCAGGGGATCGTTTGCAACAGTTCAGCACCATTTTTGAAGAAATTGCAGAACGTCAGATTTTTGCTGAAATTGTGACCGCGCGGCTTAGGGTTTTTTTTTTAAAAAAAGTTATTCAGACTTTGAGGGCTAATTCTGTTTCCCATGATAAAAACCCACCTGTTTCCACTGAAAAACCTTACAGGGGATCGTCTGCAAGAGTTCAGCACCATTTTTGAATGAATTGCAGAACGTCAGATTTTTGCTGAAATTGTGACCGCGCGGCTTAGGGATTTTTTTTAAAAATGTTGTTCAGACGTTGAGGGCTAATTCTGTTCCTGATGAGAAAAATGCATCTGTTTCCACCGAAAAACCTTTCAGGGGATCGTCTGCAACAGTTCAGCACCATTTTTGAATGAATTGCAGAACGTCAGATTTTAGCTGAAATTGTGACCGCGCGGCTTAGGGATTTTTTTAAAAAATGTTGTTCAGACGTTGAGGGCTAATTCTGTTTCTGATGATAAAAATGCATCTGTTTCCACCGAAAAACCTTTCAGGGGATCGTCTGCAACAGTTCAGCACCATTTTTGAGGAAATTGCAGAACGTCAGATTTTTGCTGAAATTGTGACCGCGCGGCTTAGGGATTTTTTCAAAAAAAGTTGTTCAGATGTTGAGGACTTATTCTCTTTCCGATGATAAAAACCCACCTGTTTCCACGAAAAACCTTTCAGGGGATCGTTTGCAACAGTTCAGCACCATTTTTGAATGAATTGCAGAACGTCAGATTTTTGCTGAAATTGTGACCACGCGGCTTAGGTATTTTTGCAAAAAAAAGGTTTTTAGACGTCGAGGGCTAATTCTGTTTCCCATGATAAAAACCCACCTGTTTCCATCGAAAAACCTTTCAGGGGATCGTTTGCAACAGTTCAGCACCATTTTTGAATGAATTGCAGAACGTCAGATTTTTGCTGAAATTGTGATCGCGCGGCTTAGGGATTTTTTCAAAAAAAAGTTGTTCAGACGTCGAGGGCTAATTCTGTTTCCCATGATAAAAACCCACCTGTTTCCACCAAAAAACCTTTCAGGGGATCGTCTGCAACAATTCAGCACCATTTTTGAATGAATTGCAGAACGTCAGATTTTTGCTGAAATTGTGACCGCGCGGCTTAGGGATTTTTTTTTTAAAAAAGTTGCTCTGACGTTGAGGGCTAATTCTGTTTCTGATGATAAAAACCCACCTGTTTCCACCGAAAAACCTTTCAGGGGATCGTTTGCAACAGTTCAGCACCATTTTTGAATGAATTACAGAACATCAGATTTTTGCTGAAATTGTGACCGCGCAGCTTAGGGTTTTTTTTGAAAAAATAGTTGTTCAGACGTCGAGGGCTAATTCTGTTTCCCATGATAAAAAGCAATCTGTTTCCACTGAAAAACCTTTCAGGGGATCTTTTGCAACAGTTCAGCACGATTTTTGAATGAATTGCAGAACGTCAGATTTTTGCTGAAATTGTGACCGCGCGGCTTAGGTTTTTTTTTTTTAAAAAAAGTTCTTCAGACTTTGAGGGCTAATTCTGTTTCCCATGATAAAAACCCACCTGTTTCCACTGAAAAACCTTTCAGGGGATCTTTTGCAACAGTTCAGCACGATTTTTGAATGAATTGCAGAACGTCAGATTTTTGCTGAAATTGTGACCGCGCGGCTTAGGTTTTTTTTTTTTAAAAAAAAGTTCTTCAGACTTTGAGGGCTAATTCTGTTTCCCATGATAAAAACCCACCTGTTTCCATCGAAAAACCTTTCAGGGGATCGTTTGCAACAGTTCAGCACCATTTTTGAATGAATTGCAGAACGTCAGATTTTTGCTGAAATTGTGATCGCGCGGCTTAGGGATTTTTTCAAAAAAAAGTTGTTCAGACGTCGAGGGCTAATTCTGTTTCCCATGATAAAAACCCACCTGTTTCCACCAAAAAACCTTTCAGGGGATCGTCTGCAACAGTTCAGCACCATTTTTGAATGAATTGCAGAACGTCAGATTTTTGCTGAAATTGTGACCGCGCGGCTTAGGGATTTTTTTTTTTAAAAAGTTGCTCTGACGTTGAGGGCTAATTCTGTTTCTGATGATAAAAACCCACCTGTTTCCACCGAAAAACCTTTCAGGGGATCGTTTGCAACAGTTCAGCAGCATTTTTGAGGAAATTGCAGAACATCAATTTTTTGCTGAAATTGTGACCGCGCGGCTTAGGGTTTTTTTCAAAAAAAAGTTGTTCAGACGTTGAGGGCTAATTCTGTTTCCCATGATAAAAACCCACCTGTTTCCACCGAAAAACCTTTCAGGGGATCGTTTGCAACAGTTCAGCACCATTTTTGAATGAATTACAGAACATCAGATTTTTGCTGAAATTGTGACCGCGCAGCTTAGGGATTTTTTCAAAAAAAAGTTGTTCAGACGTTGAGGGCTAATTCTGTTTCTGATGATAAAAACCCACCTGTTTCCACCGAAAAACCTTTCAGGGGATCGTCTGCAACAGTTCAGCACCATTTTTGAATGAATTGCAGAACGTCAGATTTTTGCTGAAATTGTGACCGCGCGGTTTAGATTTTTTTTTTTAAAAAAGTTCTTCACACGTCGAGGGCTAATTCTGTTTCCGATGATAAAAACCCACCTGTTTCCACCGAAAAACCTTTCAGGGGATCGTTTGCAACAGTTCAGCACCATTTTTGAATGAATTGCAGAACGTCAGATTTTTGCTGAAATTGTGACCGCGCGGCTTAGGGATTTTTTTTTAAAAAAAGTTGTTCTGACGTTGAGTGCTAATTCTGTTTCTCATGATAAAAACACAACTGTTTCCACAGAAAAACCTTTCAGGGGATCGTCTGCAACAGTTCAGCACCATTTTTGAGGAAATTGCAGAACGTCAGATTTTTGCTGAAATTGTGACCGCGCGGCTTAGGGTTTTTTTCAAAAAAAAGTTGTTCAGACGTCGAGGGCTAATTCTGTTTCCCATGATAAAAACCCACCTGTTTCCACCGAAAAACCTTTCAGGGGATCGTTTGCAACAGTTCAGCACCATTTTTGAATGAATTACAGAACGTCAGATTTTTGCTGAAATTGTGACCGCGCAGCTTAGGGATTTTTGCAAAAAAAAGTTGTTCAGACGTTGAGGGCTAATTCTGTTTCTGATGATAAAAACCCACCTGTTTTCACCGAAAAACCTTTCAGGGGATCGTCTGCAACAGTTCAGCACCATTTTTGAGGAAATTGCAGAACGTCAGATTTTTGCTGAAATTGTGACCGCGCGGCTTAGGGATTTTTTTCAAAAAAAAGTTGTTCAGACGTTGAGGGCTAATTCTGTTTCCCATGATAAAAACCCACCTGTTTCCACCGAAAAACCTTTCAGGGGATAGTTTGCAACAGTTCAGCACCATTTTTGAATGAATTGCAGAACGTCAGATTTTTGCTGAAATTGTGATCGCGCGGCTTACGGATTTTTTCAAAAAAATGTTGTTCAGACATTGAGGGCTAATTCTGTTTCTGATGATAAAAACGCTTCTGTTTCCACCGAAAAACCTTTCAGGGGATCGTTTGCAACAGTTCAGCACCATTTTTGAGGAAACTGCAGAACGTCAGATTTTGCTGAAATTGTGACCGCGCGGCTTAGGGTTTTTTTTTAAAAAAAGTTCTTCAGACTTTGAGGGCTAATTCTGTTTCCCATGATAAAAACCCACCTGTTTCCACTGAAAAACCTTACAGGGGATCGTTTGCAAGAGTTCAGCACCATTTTTGAATGAATTACAGAACGTCAGATTTTTGCTGAAATTGTGACCGCGCGGCTTAGGGATTTTTTCAAAAAAAGGTTGTTTAGACGTCGAGGGCTAATTCTGTTTCTGATGATAAAAACGTATTTGTTTACACCGAAAAACCTTTCAGGGGATTGTCTGCAACAGTTCAGCACCATTTTTGAGGAAATTGCAGAACGTCAGATTTTTGCTGAAATTGTGACCGCGCGGCTTAGGGATTTTTTCAAAAAAAAGTGGCTCTGACGTTGAGGGCTAATTCTGTTCCTGATGATAAAAATGTATCTGTTTCCACCGAAAAACCTTTCAGGGGATCGTCGGCAACAGTTCAGCACCATTTTTGAGGAAATTGCAGAACGTCAGATTTTTCTGAAATTGTGACCAAGCGGCTTAGGGTTTTTTTCAAAAAAAAGTTGTTCAGACGTTGAGGGCTAATTCTGTTTCCCATGATAAAAACCCACCTGTTTCCACCGAAAAACCTTTCAGGGGATCGTTTGCAACAGTTCAGCACCATTTTTGAATGAATTACAGAACATCAGATTTTTGCTGAAATTGTGACCGCGCAGCTTAGGGATTTTTGCAAAAAAAGTTGTTCAGACGTTGAGGGCTAATTCTGTTTCTGATGATAAAAACCCACCTGTTTTCACCGAAAAACCTTTCAGGGGATCGTCTGCAACAGTTCAGCACCATTTTTGAGGAAATTGCAGAACGTCAGATTTTTGCTGAAATTGTGACCGCGCGGCTTAGGGATTTTTTCCAAAAAAAAGTTGTTCAGACGTTGAGGGCTAATTCTGTTTCTGATGATAAAAACCCACCTGTTTCCACCGAAAAACCTTTCAGGGGATCGTCTGCAACAGTTCAGCACCATTTTTGAATGAATTGCAGAACGTCAGATTTTTGCTGAAATTGTGATCGCGCGGTTTACGGATTTTTTTCAAAAAAATGTTGTTCAGACATTGAGGGCTAATTCTGTTTCTGATGATAAAAACGCATCTGTTTCCACCGAAAAACCTTTCAGGGGATCGTTTGCAACAGTTCAGCACCATTTTTGAAGAAATTGCAGAACGTCAGATTTTTGCTGAAATTGTGACCGCGCGGCTTAGGGTTTTTTTTTTAAAAAAAGTTATTCAGACTTTGAGGGCTAATTCTGTTTCCCATGATAAAAACCCACCTGTTTCCACTGAAAAACCTTACAGGGGATCGTCTGCAAGAGTTCAGCACCATTTTTGAATGAATTGCAGAACGTCAGATTTTTGCTGAAATTGTGACCGCGCGGCTTAGGGATTTTTTTTAAAAATGTTGTTCAGACGTTGAGGGCTAATTCTGTTCCTGATGAGAAAAATGCATCTGTTTCCACCGAAAAACCTTTCAGGGGATCGTCTGCAACAGTTCAGCACCATTTTTGAATGAATTGCAGAACGTCAGATTTTAGCTGAAATTGTGACCGCGCGGCTTAGGGATTTTTTTAAAAAATGTTGTTCAGACGTTGAGGGCTAATTCTGTTTCTGATGATAAAAATGCATCTGTTTCCACCGAAAAACCTTTCAGGGGATCGTCTGCAACAGTTCAGCACCATTTTTGAGGAAATTGCAGAACGTCAGATTTTTGCTGAAATTGTGACCGCGCGGCTTAGGGATTTTTTCAAAAAAAAGTTGTTCAGATGTTGAGGACTTATTCTCTTTCCGATGATAAAAACCCACCTGTTTCCACGAAAAACCTTTCAGGGGATCGTTTGCAACAGTTCAGCACCATTTTTGAATGAATTGCAGAACGTCAGATTTTTGCTGAAATTGTGACCACGCGGCTTAGGTATTTTTGCAAAAAAAAGGTTTTTAGACGTCGAGGGCTAATTCTGTTTCCCATGATAAAAACCCACCTGTTTCCATCGAAAAACCTTTCAGGGGATCGTTTGCAACAGTTCAGCACCATTTTTGAATGAATTGCAGAACGTCAGATTTTTGCTGAAATTGTGATCGCGCGGCTTAGGGATTTTTTCAAAAAAAAGTTGTTCAGACGTCGAGGGCTAATTCTGTTTCCCATGATAAAAACCCACCTGTTTCCACCAAAAAACCTTTCAGGGGATCGTCTGCAACAGTTCAGCACCATTTTTGAATGAATTGCAGAACGTCAGATTTTTGCTGAAATTGTGACCGCGCGGCTTAGGGATTTTTTTTTTTAAAAAGTTGCTCTGACGTTGAGGGCTAATTCTGTTTCTGATGATAAAAACCCACCTGTTTCCACCGAAAAACCTTTCAGGGGATCGTTTGCAACAGTTCAGCAGCATTTTTGAGGAAATTGCAGAACATCAATTTTTTGCTGAAATTGTGACCGCGCGGCTTAGGGTTTTTTTCAAAAAAAAGTTGTTCAGACGTTGAGGGCTAATTCTGTTTCCCATGATAAAAACCCACCTGTTTCCACCGAAAAACCTTTCAGGGGATCGTTTGCAACAGTTCAGCACCATTTTTGAATGAATTACAGAACATCAGATTTTTGCTGAAATTGTGACCGCGCAGCTTAGGGATTTTTTCAAAAAAAAGTTGTTCAGACGTTGAGGGCTAATTCTGTTTCTGATGATAAAAACCCACCTGTTTCCACCGAAAAACCTTTCAGGGGATCGTCTGCAACAGTTCAGCACCATTTTTGAATGAATTGCAGAACGTCAGATTTTTGCTGAAATTGTGACCGCGCGGTTTAGATTTTTTTTTTTAAAAAAGTTCTTCACACGTCGAGGGCTAATTCTGTTTCCGATGATAAAAACCCACCTGTTTCCACCGAAAAACCTTTCAGGGGATCGTTTGCAACAGTTCAGCACCATTTTTGAATGAATTGCAGAACGTCAGATTTTTGCTGAAATTGTGACCGCGCGGCTTAGGGATTTTTTTTTAAAAAAAGTTGTTCTGACGTTGAGTGCTAATTCTGTTTCTCATGATAAAAACACAACTGTTTCCACAGAAAAACCTTTCAGGGGATCGTCTGCAACAGTTCAGCACCATTTTTGAGGAAATTGCAGAACGTCAGATTTTTGCTGAAATTGTGACCGCGCGGCTTAGGGTTTTTTTCAAAAAAAAGTTGTTCAGACGTCGAGGGCTAATTCTGTTTCCCATGATAAAAACCCACCTGTTTCCACCGAAAAACCTTTCAGGGGATCGTTTGCAACAGTTCAGCACCATTTTTGAATGAATTACAGAACGTCAGATTTTTGCTGAAATTGTGACCGCGCAGCTTAGGGATTTTTGCAAAAAAAAGTTGTTCAGACGTTGAGGGCTAATTCTGTTTCTGATGATAAAAACCCACCTGTTTTCACCGAAAAACCTTTCAGGGGATCGTCTGCAACAGTTCAGCACCATTTTTGAGGAAATTGCAGAACGTCAGATTTTTGCTGAAATTGTGACCGCGCGGCTTAGGGATTTTTTTCAAAAAAAAGTTGTTCAGACGTTGAGGGCTAATTCTGTTTCCCATGATAAAAACCCACCTGTTTCCACCGAAAAACCTTTCAGGGGATAGTTTGCAACAGTTCAGCACCATTTTTGAATGAATTGCAGAACGTCAGATTTTTGCTGAAATTGTGATCGCGCGGCTTACGGATTTTTTCAAAAAAATGTTGTTCAGACATTGAGGGCTAATTCTGTTTCTGATGATAAAAACGCTTCTGTTTCCACCGAAAAACCTTTCAGGGGATCGTTTGCAACAGTTCAGCACCATTTTTGAGGAAATTGCAGAACGTCAGATTTTGCTGAAATTGTGACCGCGCGGCTTAGGGTTTTTTTTTAAAAAAAGTTCTTCAGACTTTGAGTGCTAATTCTGTTTCCCATGTTAAAAACCCACCTGTTTCCACTGAAAAACCTTACAGGGGATCGTTTGCAAGAGTTCAGCACCATTTTTGAATGAATTACAGAACGTCAGATTTTTGCTGAAATTGTGACCGCGCGGCTTAGGGATTTTTTCAAAAAAAAGTTGTTTAGATGTCGAGGGCTAATTCTGTTTCTGATGATAAAAACGTATTTGTTTACACCGAAAAACCTTTCAGGGGATTGTCTGCAACAGTTCAGCACCATTTTTGAGGAAATTGCAGAACGTCAGATTTTTGCTGAAATTGTGACCGCGCGGCTTAGGGATTTTTTCAAAAAGAAGTTGTTCAGACGTTGAGGGCTAATTCTGTTTCCCATGATAAAAACCCACCTGTTTCCACCAAAAAAACCCTTCAGGGGATCGTTTGCAACAGTTCAGCACCATTTTTGAATGAATTGCAGAACGTCAGATTTTTGCTGAAATTGTGACCGCGCGGCTTAGGGATTTTTTCAAAAAAAAGTTGTTCATACGTCGAGGGCTAATTCTGTTTCCCATGATAAAAACCCACCTCTTTCCACCAAAAAACCCTTCAGGGGATCGTTTGCAACAGTTCAGCACCATTTTTGAATGAATTGCAGAACGTCAGATTTTTGCTGAAATTGTGACCGCGCAGTTTAGAGGTTTGTTTTTTTTAAAAATGTTGTTCACACGTCGAGGGCTAATTCTGTTTCCGATGATAAAAACCCACGTGTTTCCACCGAAAAACCTTTCAGGGGATCGTTTGCAACAGTTCAGCACCATTTTTGAATGAATTACAGAACGTCAGATTTTTGCTGAAATTGTGACCGCGCAGCTTAGGGATTTTTGCAAAAAAAAGTTGTTCAGACGTTGAGGGCTAATTCTGTTTCTGATGATAAAAACCCACCTGTTTTCACCGAAAAACCTTTCAGGGGATCGTCTGCAACAGTTCAGCACCATTTTTGAGGAAATTGCAGAACGTCAGATTTTTGCTGAAATTGTGACCGCGCGGCTTAGGGATTTTTTTCAAAAAAAAGTTGTTCAGACGTTGAGGGCTAATTCTGTTTCCCATGATAAAAACCCACCTGTTTCCACTGAAAAACCTTTCAGGGGATCGTTTGCAAGAGTTCAGCACCATTTTTGAATGAATTGCAGAACGTCAGATTTTTGCTGAAATTGTGACCGCGCGGCTTAGGGATTTTTTCAAAAAAAAGTTGTTCAGACTTTGAGGGCTAATTCTGTTTCTGATGATAAAAACGCATCTGTTTCCACCGAAAAACCTTTCAGGGGATCGTTTGCAAGAGTTCAGCACCATTTTTGAATGAATTGCAGAACGTCAGATTTTTGCTGAAATGTGTCGCGGCTTAGGGATTTTTTCAAAAAAAAGTTGTTCAGACGTTGACGGCTAATTCTGTTTCTGATGATAAAAACGCATTTGTTTACACCGAAAAACCTTTCAGGGGATTGTCTGCAACAGTTCAGCACCATTTTTGAGGAAATTGCAGAACGTCAGATTTTTGCTGAAATTGTGACCGCGCGGCTTAGGGATTTTTGCAAAAAAAGTTGTTCAGACGTCGAGGGCTAATTCTGTTTCCCATGATAAAAACCCACCTGTTTCCACCAAAAAACCTTTCAGGGGATTGTCTGCAACAGTTCAGCACCATTTTTGAGGAAATTGCAGAACGTCAGATTTTTGCTGAAATTGTGACCGCGCGGCTTAGGGATTTTCTCAAAAAAAAGTTGTTCAGACGTCGATGGCTAATTCTGTTTCCCATGATAAAAACCCTCCTGTTTCCACCGAAAAACCTTTCAGGGGATCGTTTGCAACAGTTCAGCACCATTTTTTAGGAAATTGCAGAACGTCAGATTTTTGCTGAAATTGTGACCGCGCGGCTTAGGGATTTTTTTCAAAAAAAAGTTGTTCAGACGTTGAGGGCTAATTCTGTTTCCCATGATAAAAAGCAATCTGTTTCCACTGAAAAACCTTTCAGGGGATCTTTTGCAACAGTTCAGCACGATTTTTGAATGAATTGCAGAACGTCAGATTTTTGCTGAAATTGTGACCGCGCAGCTTAGGTTTTTTTTTTTTAAAAAAAGTTCTTCAGACTTTGAGGGCTAATTCTGTTTCCCATGATAAAAACGCTTCTGTTTCCACTGAAAAACCTTTCAGGGGATCGTTTGCAAGAGTTCAGCACCATTTTTGAATGAATTGCAGAACGTCAGATTTTTGCTGAAATTGTGACCGTGCAGCTTAGGGATTTTTTCAAAAAAAAGTTGTTCAGACGTCGAGGGCTAATTCTGTTCCTGATGATAAAAATGTATCTGTTTCCACCGAAAAACCTTTCAGGGGATCGTCGGCAACAGTTCAGCACCATTTTTGAGGAAATTGCAGAACGTCAGATTTTTGCTGAAATTGTGACCAAGCGGCTTAGGGATTTTTTCAAAAAAAAGTTGTTCAGACGTCGAGGGCTAATTCTGTTTCCCATGATAAAAACCCACCTGTTTCCACCAAAAAACATTTCAGGGGATCGTTTGCAACAGTTCAGCACCATTTCTGAAAGAATTGCAGAACGTCAGATTTTTGCTGAAATTGTGACCGCGCGGCTTAGGGATTTTTGCAAAAAAAAGTTGTTCAGACGTCGAGGGCTAATTCTGTTTCCCATGATAAAAACCCACCTGTTTCCACCAAAAAACCTTTCAGGGGATCGTTTGCAACAGTTCAGCACCATTTTTGAATGAATTGCAGAACGTCAGATTTTTGCTGAAATTGTGACCGCGCGGCTTAGGGATTTTTTTTTTTTTTAAAGTTGTTCTGACGTTGAGTGCTAATTCTGTTTCTGATGATAAAAACGCAACTGTTTCCACCGAAAAACCTTTGAGGGGATCGTCTGCAACAGTTCAGCACCATTTTTGAGGAAATTGCAGAACGTCAGATTTCTGCTGAAATTGTGACCGCGCGGCTTAGGGATTTTTGCAAAAAAAAGTTGTTCAGACGTTGAGGGCTAATTCTGTTTCTGATGATAAAAACCCACCTGTTTCCACCGAAAAACCTTACAGGGGATCGTTTGCAAGAGTTCAGCACCATTTTTGAATGAATTGCAGAACGTCAGATTTTTGCTGAAATTGTGACCGCGCGGCTTAGGGTTTTTTTTCAAAAAAAAGTTGTTCAGACGTTGAGGGCTAATTCTGTTTCCCATGATAAAAACCCACCTGTTTCCACCGAAAAACCTTTCAGTGGATCGTTTGCAACAGTTCAGCACCATTTTTGAATGAATTGCAGAACGTCAGATTTTTGCTGAAATTGTGACCGCGCGCTTAGGGATTTTTTCAAAAAAAAGTTGTTCAGACGTCGAGGGCTAATTCTGTTTCCCATGATAAAAACCCACCTGTTTCCACCAAAAAACCTTTCAGGGGATCGTTTGCAACAGTTCAGCACCATTTTTGAATGAATTACAGAACATCAGATTTTTGCTGAAATTGTGACCGCGCGGCTTAGGGATTTTTTTTTTAAAAAGTTGTTCAGACGTCAATGGCTAATTCTGTTTCCCATGATAAAAACGCATTTGTTTACACCGAAAAACCTTTCAGGGGATTGTCTGCAACAGTTCAGCACCATTTTTTAGGAAATTGCAGAACGTCAGATTTTTGCTGAAATTGTGACCGCGCGGCTTAGGGATTTTTTTCAAAAAAAAGTTGTTCAGACGTTGAGGGCTAATTCTGTTTCCCATGATAAAAAGCAATCTGTTTCCACTGAAAAACCTTTCAGGGGATCTTTTGCAACAGTTCAGCACGATTTTTGAATGAATTGCAGAACGTCAGATTTTTGCTGAAATTGTGACCGCGCGGCTTAGGTTTTTTTTTTTAAAAAAAGTTCTTCAGACTTTGAGGGCTAATTCTGTTTCCCATGATAAAAACCCACCTGTTTCCACTGAAAAACCTTTCAGGGGATCGTTTGCAAGAGTTCAGCACCATTTTTGAATGAATTGCAGAACGTCAGATTTTTGCTGAAATTGTGACCGCGCGGCTTAGGGATTTTTTTTAAAAATGTTGTTCAGACGTTGAGGGCTAATTCTGTTCCTGATGAGAAAAATGCATCTGTTTCCACCGAAAAACCTTTCAGGGGATCGTCTGCAACAGTTCAGCACCATTTTTGAATGAATTGCAGAACGTCAGATTTTAGCTGAAATTGTGACCGCGCGGCTTAGGGATTTTTTTAAAAAATGTTGTTCAGACGTTGAGGGCTAATTCTGTTTCTGATGATAAAAATGCATCTGTTTCCACCGAAAAACCTTTCAGGGGATCGTCTGCAACAGTTCAGCACCATTTTTGAGGAAATTGCAGAACGTCAGATTTTTGCTGAAATTGTGACCGCGCGGCTTAGGGATTTTTTCAAAAAAAAGTTGTTCAGATGTTGAGGACTTATTCTCTTTCCGATGATAAAAACCCACCTGTTTCCACGCAAAACCTTTCAGGGGATCGTTTGCAACAGTTCAGCACCATTTTTGAATGAATTGCAGAACGTCAGATTTTTGCTGAAATTGTGACCACGCGGCTTAGGTATTTTTGCAAAAAAAAGGTTTTTAGACGTCGAGGGCTAATTCTGTTTCCCATGATAAAAACCCACCTGTTTCCATCGAAAAACCTTTCAGGGGATCGTTTGCAACAGTTCAGCACCATTTTTGAATGAATTGCAGAACGTCAGATTTTTGCTGAAATTGTGATCGCGCGGCTTAGGGATTTTTTCAAAAAAAAGTTGTTCAGACGTCGAGGGCTAATTCTGTTTCCCATGATAAAAACCCACCTGTTTCCACCAAAAAACCTTTCAGGGGATCGTCTGCAACAGTTCAGCACCATTTTTGAATGAATTGCAGAACGTCAGATTTTTGCTGAAATTGTGACCGCGCGGCTTAGGGATTTTTTTTTTTAAAAAGTTGCTCTGACGTTGAGGGCTAATTCTGTTTCTGATGATAAAAACCCACCTGTTTCCACCGAAAAACCTTTCAGGGGATCGTTTGCAACAGTTCAGCAGCATTTTTGAGGAAATTGCAGAACATCAATTTTTTGCTGAAATTGTGACCGCGCGGCTTAGGGTTTTTTTCAAAAAAAAGTTGTTCAGACGTTGAGGGCTAATTCTGTTTCCCATGATAAAAACCCACCTGTTTCCACCGAAAAACCTTTCAGGGGATCGTTTGCAACAGTTCAGCACCATTTTTGAATGAATTACAGAACATCAGATTTTTGCTGAAATTGTGACCGCGCAGCTTAGGGATTTTTTCAAAAAAAAGTTGTTCAGACGTTGAGGGCTAATTCTGTTTCTGATGATAAAAACCCACCTGTTTCCACCGAAAAACCTTTCAGGGGATCGTCTGCAACAGTTCAGCACCATTTTTGAATGAATTGCAGAACGTCAGATTTTTGCTGAAATTGTGACCGCGCGGTTTAGATTTTTTTTTTAAAAAAAGTTCTTCACACGTCGAGGGCTAATTCTGTTTCCGATGATAAAAACCCACCTGTTTCCACCGAAAAACCTTTCAGGGGATCGTTTGCAACAGTTCAGCACCATTTTTGAATGAATTGCAGAACGTCAGATTTTTGCTGAAATTGTGACCGCGCGGCTTAGGGATTTTTTTTTAAAAAAAGTTGTTCTGACGTTGAGTGCTAATTCTGTTTCTCATGATAAAAACACAACTGTTTCCACAGAAAAACCTTTCAGGGGATCGTCTGCAACAGTTCAGCACCATTTTTGAGGAAATTGCAGAACGTCAGATTTTTGCTGAAATTGTGACCGCGCGGCTTAGGGTTTTTTTCAAAAAAAAGTTGTTCAGACGTCGAGGGCTAATTCTGTTTCCCATGATAAAAACCCACCTGTTTCCACCGAAAAACCTTTCAGGGGATCGTTTGCAACAGTTCAGCACCATTTTTGAATGAATTACAGAACGTCAGATTTTTGCTGAAATTGTGACCGCGCAGCTTAGGGATTTTTGCAAAAAAAAGTTATTCAGACGTTGAGGGCTAATTCTGTTTCCCATGATAAAAACCCACCTGTTTCCACCAAAAAACCTTTCAGGGGATCGTCTGCAACAGTTCAGCACCATTTTTGAATGAATTGCAGAACGTCAGATTTTTGCTGAAATTGTGACCGCGCGGCTTAGGGATTTTTTTTTTTAAAAAGTTGCTCTGACGTTGAGGGCTAATTCTGTTTCTGATGATAAAAACCCACCTGTTTCCACCGAAAAACCTTTCAGGGGATCGTTTGCAACAGTTCAGCAGCATTTTTGAGGAAATTGCAGAACATCAATTTTTTGCTGAAATTGTGACCGCGCGGCTTAGGGTTTTTTTCAAAAAAAAGTTGTTCAGACGTTGAGGGCTAATTCTGTTTCCCATGATAAAAACCCACCTGTTTCCACCGAAAAACCTTTCAGGGGATCGTTTGCAACAGTTCAGCACCATTTTTGAATGAATTACAGAACATCAGATTTTTGCTGAAATTGTGACCGCGCAGCTTAGGGATTTTTTCAAAAAAAAGTTGTTCAGACGTTGAGGGCTAATTCTGTTTCTGATGATAAAAACCCACCTGTTTCCACCGAAAAACCTTTCAGGGGATCGTCTGCAACAGTTCAGCACCATTTTTGAATGAATTGCAGAACGTCAGATTTTTGCTGAAATTGTGACCGCGCGGTTTAGATTTTTTTTTTTAAAAAAGTTCTTCACACGTCGAGGGCTAATTCTGTTTCCGATGATAAAAACCCACCTGTTTCCACCGAAAAACCTTTCAGGGGATCGTTTGCAACAGTTCAGCACCATTTTTGAATGAATTGCAGAACGTCAGATTTTTGCTGAAATTGTGACCGCGCGGCTTAGGGATTTTTTTTTAAAAAAAGTTGTTCTGACGTTGAGTGCTAATTCTGTTTCTCATGATAAAAACACAACTGTTTCCACAGAAAAACCTTTCAGGGGATCGTCTGCAACAGTTCAGCACCATTTTTGAGGAAATTGCAGAACGTCAGATTTTTGCTGAAATTGTGACCGCGCGGCTTAGGGTTTTTTTCAAAAAAAAGTTGTTCAGACGTCGAGGGCTAATTCTGTTTCCCATGATAAAAACCCACCTGTTTCCACCGAAAAACCTTTCAGGGGATCGTTTGCAACAGTTCAGCACCATTTTTGAATGAATTACAGAACGTCAGATTTTTGCTGAAATTGTGACCGCGCAGCTTAGGGATTTTTGCAAAAAAATGTTGTTCAGACGTTGAGGGCTAATTCTGTTTCTGATGATAAAAACCCACCTGTTTTCACCGAAAAACCTTTCAGGGGATCGTCTGCAACAGTTCAGCACCATTTTTGAGGAAATTGCAGAACGTCAGATTTTTGCTGAAATTGTGACCGCGCGGCTTAGGGATTTTTTTCAAAAAAAAGTTGTTCAGACGTTGAGGGCTAATTCTGTTTCCCATGATAAAAACCCACCTGTTTCCACCGAAAAACCTTTCAGGGGATAGTTTGCAACAGTTCAGCACCATTTTTGAATGAATTGCAGAACGTCAGATTTTTGCTGAAATTGTGATCGCGCGGCTTACGGATTTTTTCAAAAAAATGTTGTTCAGACATTGAGGGCTAATTCTGTTTCTGATGATAAAAACGCTTCTGTTTCCACCGAAAAACCTTTCAGGGGATCGTTTGCAACAGTTCAGCACCATTTTTGAGGAAATTGCAGAACGTCAGATTTTGCTGAAATTGTGACCGCGCGGCTTAGGGTTTTTTTTTAAAAAACGTTCTTCAGACTTTGAGGGCTAATTCTGTTTCCCATGATAAAAACCCACCTGTTTCCACTGAAAAACCTTACAGGGGATCGTTTGCAAGAGTTCAGCACCATTTTTGAATGAATTACAGAACGTCAGATTTTTGCTGAAATTGTGACCGCGCGGCTTAGGGATTTTTTCAAAAAAAAGTTGTTTAGACGTCGAGGGCTAATTCTGTTTCTGATGATAAAAACGTATTTGTTTACACCGAAAAACCTTTCAGGGGATTGTCTGCAACAGTTCAGCACCATTTTTGAGGAAATTGCAGAACGTCAGATTTTTGCTGAAATTGTGACCGCGCGGCTTAGGGATTTTTTCATAAAGAAGTTGTTCAGACGTTGAGGGCTAATTCTGTTTCCCATGATAAAAACCCACCTGTTTCCACCAAAAAACCCTTCAGGGGATCGTTTGCAACAGTTCAGCACCATTTTTGAATGAATTGCAGAACGTCAGATTTTTGCTGAAATTGTGACCGCGCGGCTTAGGGATTTTTTCAAAAAAAAGTTGTTCATACGTCGAGGGCTAATTCTGTTTCCCATGATAAAAACCCACCTCTTTCCACCAAAAAACCCTTCAGGGGATCGTTTGCAACAGTTCAGCACCATTTTTGAATGAATTGCAGAACGTCAGATTTTTGCTGAAATTGTGACCGCGCGGCTTAGGGATTTTTTCAAAAAAAAGTTGTTCATACGTCGAGGGCTAATTCTGTTTCCGATGATAAAAACCCACGTGTTTCCACCGAAAAACCTTTCAGGGGATCGTTTGCAACAGTTCAGCACCATTTTTGAATGAATTACAGAACGTCAGATTTTTGCTGAAATTGTGACCGCGCGGTTTAGATTTTTTTTTTAAAAAAAGTTCTTCACACGTCGAGGGCTAATTCTGTTTCCGATGATAAAAACCCACCTGTTTCCACCGAAAAACCTTTCAGGGTATCGTTTGCAACAGTTCAGCACCATTTTTGAATGAATTGCAGAACGTCAGATTTTTGCTGAAATTGTGACCGCGCGGCTTAGGGATTTTTTTTTAAAAAAAGTTGTTCTGACGTTGAGTGCTAATTCTGTTTCTCATGATAAAAACACAACTGTTTCCACAGAAAAACCTTTCAGGGGATCGTCTGCAACAGTTCAGCACCATTTTTGAGGAAATTGCAGAACGTCAGATTTTTGCTGAAATTGTGACCGCGCGGCTTAGGGTTTTTTTCAAAAAAAAGTTGTTCAGACGTCGAGGGCTAATTCTGTTTCCCATGATAAAAACCCACCTGTTTCCACCGAAAAACCTTTCAGGGGATCGTTTGCAACAGTTCAGCACCATTTTTGAATGAATTACAGAACGTCAGATTTTTGCTGAAATTGTGACCGCGCAGCTTAGGGATTTTTGCAAAAAAAAGTTATTCAGACGTCGAGGGCTAATTCTGTTTCCCATGATAAAAACCCACCTGTTTCCACCAAAAAACCTTTCAGGGGATCGTCTGCAACAGTTCAGCACCATTTTTGAATGAATTGCAGAACGTCAGATTTTTGCTGAAATTGTGACCGCGCGGCTTAGGGATTTTTTTTTTTAAAAAGTTGCTCTGACGTTGAGGGCTAATTCTGTTTCTGATGATAAAAACCCACCTGTTTCCACCGAAAAACCTTTCAGGGGATCGTTTGCAACAGTTCAGCAGCATTTTTGAGGAAATTGCAGAACATCAATTTTTTGCTGAAATTGTGACCGCGCGGCTTAGGGTTTTTTTCAAAAAAAAGTTGTTCAGACGTTGAGGGCTAATTCTGTTTCCCATGATAAAAACCCACCTGTTTCCACCGAAAAACCTTTCAGGGGATCGTTTGCAACAGTTCAGCACCATTTTTGAATGAATTACAGAACATCAGATTTTTGCTGAAATTGTGACCGCGCAGCTTAGGGATTTTTTCAAAAAAAAGTTGTTCAGACGTTGAGGGCTAATTCTGTTTCTGATGATAAAAACCCACCTGTTTCCACCGAAAAACCTTTCAGGGGATCGTCTGCAACAGTTCAGCACCATTTTTGAATGAATTGCAGAACGTCAGATTTTTGCTGAAATTGTGACCGCGCGGTTTAGATTTTTTTTTTAAAAAAAGTTCTTCACACGTCGAGGGCTAATTCTGTTTCCGATGATAAAAACCCACCTGTTTCCACCGAAAAACCTTTCAGGGGATCGTTTGCAACAGTTCAGCACCATTTTTGAATGAATTGCAGAACGTCAGATTTTTGCTGAAATTGTGACCGCGCGGCTTAGGGATTTTTTTTTAAAAAAAGTTGTTCTGACGTTGAGTGCTAATTCTGTTTCTCATGATAAAAACACAACTGTTTCCACAGAAAAACCTTTCAGGGGATCGTCTGCAACAGTTCAGCACCATTTTTGAGGAAATTGCAGAACGTCAGATTTTTGCTGAAATTGTGACCGCGCGGCTTAGGGTTTTTTCAAAAAAAAGTTGTTCAGACGTTGAGGGCTAATTCTGTTTCCCATGATAAAAACCCACCTGTTTCCACCGAAAAACCTTTCAGGGGATCGTTTGCAACAGTTCAGCACCATTTTTGAATGAATTACAGAACGTCAGATTTTTGCTGAAATTGTGACCGCGCAGCTTAGGGATTTTTGCAAAAAAAAGTTGTTCAGACGTTGAGGGCTAATTCTGTTTCTGATGATAAAAACCCACCTGTTTTCACCGAAAAACCTTTCAGGGGATCGTCTGCAACAGTTCAGCACCATTTTTGAGGAAATTGCAGAACGTCAGATTTTTGCTGAAATTGTGACCGCGCGGCTTAGGGATTTTTTTCAAAAAAAAGTTGTTCAGACGTTGAGGGCTAATTCTGTTTCCCATGATAAAAACCCACCTGTTTCCACCGAAAAACCTTTCAGGGGATAGTTTGCAACAGTTCAGCACCATTTTTGAATGAATTGCAGAACGTCAGATTTTTGCTGAAATTGTGATCGCGCGGCTTACGGATTTTTTCAAAAAAATGTTGTTCAGACATTGAGGGCTAATTCTGTTTCTGATGATAAAAACGCTTCTGTTTCCACCGAAAAACCTTTCAGGGGATCGTTTGCAACAGTTCAGCACCATTTTTGAGGAAATTGCAGAACGTCAGATTTTGCTGAAATTGTGACCGCGCGGCTTAGGGTTTTTTTTTAAAAAACGTTCTTCAGACTTTGAGGGCTAATTCTGTTTCCCATGATAAAAACCCACCTGTTTCCACTGAAAAACCTTACAGGGGATCGTTTGCAAGAGTTCAGCACCATTTTTGAATGAATTACAGAACGTCAGATTTTTGCTGAAATTGTGACCGCGCGGCTTAGGGATTTTTTCAAAAAAAAGTTGTTTAGACGTCGAGGGCTAATTCTGTTTCTGATGATAAAAACGTATTTGTTTACACCGAAAAACCTTTCAGGGGATTGTCTGCAACAGTTCAGCACCATTTTTGAGGAAATTGCAGAACGTCAGATTTTTGCTGAAATTGTGACCGCGCGGCTTAGGGATTTTTTCAAAAAGAAGTTGTTCAGACGTTGAGGGCTAATTCTGTTTCCCATGATAAAAACCCACCTGTTTCCACCAAAAAACCCTTCAGGGGATCGTTTGCAACAGTTCAGCACCATTTTTGAATGAATTGCAGAACGTCAGATTTTTGCTGAAATTGTGACCGCGCGGCTTAGGGATTTTTTCAAAAAAAAGTTGTTCATACGTCGAGGGCTAATTCTGTTTCCCATGATAAAAACCCACCTCTTTCCACCAAAAAACCCTTCAGGGGATCGTTTGCAACAGTTCAGCACCATTTTTGAATGAATTGCAGAACGTCAGATTTTTGCTGAAATTGTGACCGCGCAGTTTAGAGGTTTGTTTTTTTTAAAAATGTTGTTCACACGTCGAGGGCTAATTCTGTTTCCGATGATAAAAACCCACGTGTTTCCACCGAAAAACCTTTCAGGGGATCGTTTGCAACAGTTCAGCACCATTTTTGAATGAATTACAGAACGTCAGATTTTTGCTGAAATTGTGACCGCGCAGCTTAGGGATTTTTGCAAAAAAAAGTTGTTCAGACGTTGAGGGCTAATTCTGTTTCTGATGATAAAAACCCACCTGTTTTCACCGAAAAACCTTTCAGGGGATCGTCTGCAACAGTTCAGCACCATTTTTGAGGAAATTGCAGAACGTCAGATTTTTGCTGAAATTGTGACCGCGCGGCTTAGGGATTTTTTTCAAAAAAAAGTTGTTCAGACGTTGAGGGCTAATTCTGTTTCCCATGATAAAAACCCACCTGTTTCCACTGAAAAACCTTTCAGGGGATCGTTTGCAAGAGTTCAGCACCATTTTTGAATGAATTGCAGAACGACAGATTTTTGCTGAAATTGTGACCGCGCGGCTTAGGTTTTTTTTTTTTTAAAAAAAGTTCTTCAGACTTTGAGGGCTAATTCTGTTTCCCATGATAAAAACCCACCTGTTTCCACTGAATAACCTTTCAGGGGATCGTTTGCAAGAGTTCAGCACCATTTTTGAATGAATTGCAGAACGTCAGATTTTTGCTGAAATTGTGACCGCGCGGCTTAGGGATTTTTTCAAAAAAAAGTTGTTCAGACTTTGAGGGCTAATTCTGTTTCTGATGATAAAAACGCATCTGTTTCCACCGAAAAACCTTTCAGGGGATCGTTTGCAAGAGTTCAGCACCATTTTTGAATGAATTGCAGAACGTCAGATTTTTGCTGAAATGTGTCGCGGCTTAGGGATTTTTTCAAAAAAAAGTTGTTCAGACGTTGACGGCTAATTCTGTTTCTGATGATAAAAACGCATTTGTTTACACCGAAAAACCTTTCAGGGGATTGTCTGCAACAGTTCAGCACCATTTTTGAGGAAATTGCAGAACGTCAGATTTTTGCTGAAATTGTGACCGCGCGGCTTAGGGATTTTTGCAAAAAAAGTTGTTCAGACGTCGAGGGCTAATTCTGTTTCCCATGATAAAAACCCACCTGTTTCCACCAAAAAACCTTTCAGGGGATTGTCTGCAACAGTTCAGCACCATTTTTGAGGAAATTGCAGAACGTCAGATTTTTGCTGAAATTGTGACCGCGCGGCTTAGGGATTTTCTCAAAAAAAAGTTGTTCAGACGTCGATGGCTAATTCTGTTTCCCATGATAAAAACCCTCCTGTTTCCACCGAAAAACCTTTCAGGGGATCGTTTGCAACAGTTCAGCACCATTTTTTAGGAAATTGCAGAACGTCAGATTTTTGCTGAAATTGTGACCGCGCGGCTTAGGGATTTTTTTCAAAAAAAAGTTGTTCAGACGTTGAGGGCTAATTCTGTTTCCCATGATAAAAAGCAATCTGTTTCCACTGAAAAACCTTTCAGGGGATCTTTTGCAACAGTTCAGCACGATTTTTGAATGAATTGCAGAACGTCAGATTTTTGCTGAAATTGTGACCGCGCGGCTTAGGTTTTTTTTTTTAAAAAAAAGTTCTTCAGACTTTGAGGGCTAATTCTGTTTCCCATGATAAAAACCCACGTGTTTCCACCGAAAAACCTTTCAGGGGATCGTTTGCAACAGTTCAGCACCATTTTTGAATGAATTACAGAACGTCAGATTTTTGCTGAAATTGTGACCGCGCAGCTTAGGGATTTTTGCAAAAAAAAGTTGTTCAGACGTTGAGGGCTAATTCTGTTTCTGATGATAAAAACCCACCTGTTTTCACCGAAAAACCTTTCAGGGGATCGTCTGCAACAGTTCAGCACCATTTTTGAGGAAATTGCAGAACGTCAGATTTTTGCTGAAATTGTGACCGCGCGGCTTAGGGATTTTTTTCAAAAAAAAGTTGTTCAGACGTTGAGGGCTAATTCTGTTTCCCATGATAAAAACCCACCTGTTTCCACTGAAAAACCTTTCAGGGGATCGTTTGCAAGAGTTCAGCACCATTTTTGAATGAATTGCAGAACGACAGATTTTTGCTGAAATTGTGACCGCGCGGCTTAGGTTTTTTTTTTTTAAAAAAAGTTCTTCAGACTTTGAGGGCTAATTCTGTTTCCCATGATAAAAACCCACCTGTTTCCACTGAATAACCTTTCAGGGGATCGTTTGCAAGAGTTCAGCACCATTTTTGAATGAATTGCAGAACGTCAGATTTTTGCTGAAATTGTGACCGCGCGGCTTAGGGATTTTTTCAAAAAAAAGTTGTTCAGACTTTGAGGGCTAATTCTGTTTCTGATGATAAAAACGCATCTGTTTCCACCGAAAAACCTTTCAGGGGATCGTTTGCAAGAGTTCAGCACCATTTTTGAATGAATTGCAGAACGTCAGATTTTTGCTGAAATTGTGATCGCGCGGCTTACGGATTTTTTCAAAAAAATGTTGTTCAGACATTGAGGGCTAATTCTGTTTCTGATGATAAAAACGCTTCTGTTTCCACCGAAAAACCTTTCAGGGGATCTTTTGCAACAGTTCAGCACCATTTTTGAGGAAATTGCAGAACGTCAGATTTTGCTGAAATTGTGACCGCGCGGCTTAGGGTTTTTTTTTAAAAAAAGTTCTTCAGACTTTGAGGGCTAATTCTGTTTCCCATGATAAAAACCCACCTGTTTCCACTGAAAAACCTTACAGGGGATCGTTTGCAAGAGTTCAGCACCATTTTTGAATGAATTACAGAACGTCAGATTTTTGCTGAAATTGTGACCGCGCGGCTTAGGGATTTTTTCAAAAAAAAGTTGTTTAGACGTCGAGGGCTAATTCTGTTTCTGATGATAAAAACGTATTTGTTTACACCGAAAAACCTTTCAGGGGATTGTCTGCAACAGTTCAGCACCATTTTTGAGGAAATTGCAGAACGTCAGATTTTTGCTGAAATTGTGACCGCGCGGCTTAGGGATTTTTTCAAAAAAAAGTTGTTCATACGTCGAGGGCTAATTCTGTTTCCCATGATAAAAACCCACCTCTTTCCACTAAAAAACCCTTCAGGGGATCGTTTGCAACAGTTCAGCACCATTTTTGAATGAATTGCAGAACGTCAGATTTTTG
>NW_028153266.1:0-4000 GCF_964106915.1 Podarcis gaigeae | reverse complement strand
GTATCACCTGCATGGCTTTCTTTGACAGAGGGGGGGTGGAGGGAGGAAGGGGGAGAAGGTGGGATCTGCATCATGATCACCTGCATAGTTTTCTTTGACAGATTTCAATTTCAGTGCTGGGGGGGGGGGTGACAAAAAAATTCTGCACCGGGTACCACCTGGCCTTGCTACACCACTGTCCAAAGTGTGAAAAGAGACGAGTTTATAACAGGCAAAGCAAATGAATTGCATAATCCAGTGGTGTGATAGGAGAGACTTTCCATTCTGAGGCGGCTTATCATAACTTGCTCAGTATTTGGCTGTGCTCTGCCATCTGAGAAAAGTTTCCTCATAGCTTGATTCCTGCTCCTCAGTGGCGTGTCTTACATGAGCAAAATCATTGAACAAATTGCTATATTCTTGGGCTAGGCTGTATTTCTTTTCCCACCCCCCTTCTTCTTCGTTCGAATAGCTGATCATAATCTGTTGTTTTGGTCACAGTCTCATTGTGCTGTACAGCGTTTGATGGTTTTAGTGTCATTTACTATGCATTTAGGCCATGTGCTCTGCTTTTTGCTGTGCTTGTCCCTGATTCACACAACCTCCATTGTTTGTGGAGGATTAGCACATTGGAGATATCTAACAACAAGCATTAAGGTGTAATTGTTGTAATGCTGCTATTTAAAAAGCATAACTATAGTATAATTGCAATGTAACTACTGTCAATAGCATTACTTAAAGAATGGCCAATTAAGTCATCATCAGTCATTATTTAAGCAATTAAGCAATGAAACTTGGCTCCCGCCTCTTGCAAGGTTAGAGGGTGGAGCTGGGTGTCTCCTATACAGAGGAGGGTTAGCCAACACCATGACCTCCATCTGCTGTGTGATTCAGCCATCCGTGGACCTTGACTAGGCTAACTGACAATGATGGGAGCTAGAGACCAAGAGTGTGCAGAAGGTTTGGTGGTGCTGGCCATGTTGGAGACACAGTTGCTTCAACTTTGAGATCTGGGACTCCGGTAAGATTTTTCAGCCTCCTCTGTCACTCACTTCAAAACTATTTGGACTCTCTTTCTAGTGTTCATGTTGAATGCATGAAAACCATTTCTCTCACTGCCCCTCCCCAACTTAAGTCCATATTTCTACTTCAGTTTGCAATTTTCTTTTTCAAGTGCTCATGAAACTTCATCAGAATTTTGGTGCAAAATCCTCCTAATATGCACATTGTTGTATGCAATTTTGCCTAATATACACATTTTCAAAAAAAGTATTTTCTGCCAATATAGGGCATTTCTGCATGTTATTTATTCTAAAATGTGTGCATTTTTCTGACCACTGTATCCTAATATATGCATTGCTTTGGCTCTTATACTCCCCAAAATCAAAAGGCACTTAAAATGGAATTTAAGTTTTATTCTCTTTCTATTGTATTACTATGTTTGTGCTGTGCAGACTTTTGTATTCCCATGCTATCTTAATTTATAGATGTTTTAAATGCATTGTGTGTTTTGTACTATTAGCATACTGTTACATGCTATCCCCAGTCTCTGAGCAGGAAGAAACTCCAGGGGTTCCTGCTCCTATGCAGGGCTCAGTTTCCTTGGAATTATGGTCAGTGATGCTTGTCATGTCTTTGGGGCATACGGCTTTATTTTCACATATACAACCTAAGCATAGGATGGTGGGACTTGCAGCATTAACATTCGCCACAGCTTTATATCCAGCATGGAGCAAGGTGGTATGTCTTCTGTTTCCAGCTTACAGTTTACAGCTTCCAGCTTCCATCTTCCATCTCTCTCTCTCTCTCTCTCTCTCTCTCTCTCTCTCTCTCTCTCCCCCCCCCCTCTTTCTCTCACACACACGAACAACAAATTCTCCTATTGTTCTGAGAGGCCCATCCATTTACTTCCATGGCACAGAGCTTCTTTGGATATGTTAAATGATGGTATTTAACTAGCCAGTCAAAGCTATTGCATCAGAGCTCTTATGCCATTAGGGACAAAACATCAGATGTGCCTGGCGGCAACAGCATACCTAGCCGCTTGGGTGCCTGGGGCAGCACGCCTGCCTTGCAGCCAGGGGCAGAGTGAACTACCCATGGGGGTGGAGCAAGCCAAGCCAGGGCACGCTGCATGGAGCCTCTCTGCAGCCTCCCCCTCAGCTGTAGGGTGGCTGAGGCAGGCAGACGCAAGCCCATGCTGCTCAAAACAGCAGCGCAGAGCTTGCAGGCAGGCAGGCAGTCTGCCCGCTGCCTCCCCCTCAGGAGAGATGCATGGCTCAGGCATGCTGCAGTCCCTGTGGTGTGATGCCCAGTGCCCCCCCCCGCCTCACCTAGCTGTGCCTCTGCCTTCATGCTCACCTAAGTGTGGATCTCCAAACTCTTTCCCCTCAATTCCCCGAGCCCTCCCCCACCCATTGCTCTTGCTCTTGCCCTACCATAGCAGCCAGCGGCTGGACTGTGGCTGGACGTATGCTGATGGTGGTGAGAAGAATGCAGTCCGCTTATGGAGAGGGGAAGAAATGGGGCTGGCTGGTGGGCTTCTGGCTTATTGCAGAAATTCAAAAGCTGCTTTTTAGGGCAACGAGCCTCCAAAGGCAGCTTCCACCATGCAGTCATAAAACCCAGAGCAACCCAGACCCAGCAAAAAGTATTAACTCACTCCCACACCACCCCTGACAATACCAGAAAAGCAGCCCTCGTGGAAACCTGTCCCAAGTAGCCTCAGCCAATTTCAACCCGATCAAGCCTTGGAAACCTTCCAGGTGGCTGAAACCTGGCAGGAAGATCCCCACCGCCTCTCCTGGCCTCCAGGGGGAACCTCACTCTCTGCCCAGCTGGCCGCACAGGGACCCTCCTGGTTGCAGAGGGAAGCGGCTTTCCCCTGTGGAGACTTACTGTGCCAAAGTGAGCCCGCGAGGGAGACAGAGAGGAGGAGGCAGCTTAGGCAGATTCATGGAGGAGAGGGCTGTCAAAGGCTACTAGCCAGAAAGGCTGTGCTCTGCCTGCAAAGTTGGAGGCAGCACTGCTTCTGGTTTCTGGAAATCACGCGAGGGGAGAGGGCTCCTGCAGTGGTGTGTCCAGTGATGGCACCCGGGTCAGACCACACACACACACGCACACACCTTCCTACACCACTGCCTGGTGGGGAGGGGGGCATCTGGCATCAGATCTCCCTTCTGAACGTCGGTGAAGGACCTCTGGAATGTTTTGCCAGGGACCCTATTATTGCAGCCTAAATAAAGGAAATGATACTGCATTATTGTCTGGATGAAGTGAGAATGACAGTGACCCTCCATGATTGCACACAGGAGTGTTGTCTAGTCTGTATGTATGGATTCTCATAGGAGGCAGAGATGGTCACCAACAACTTGGAAGATGGTTTTTTTAAGGGTTAGACACAGTCATGGAGGATGAGGCTACCCCTGGCCAACAGCCATAATGACTATGTTCTGCCTCCACCATTGGAGGAGTCTTTGCCAGCTCTCTGCTGCCCAGGATTCCTCTGCCAGGTCCACTGTAGCCAGCACCACACTTCTGGAAGTGCATTTCGAGAAATGCAGCCAGCTTCCTGAAGTACGCCAGCAACCTTGGTGGAGGCCTCATGGAGGAGGAAGCAGGACATCTGGGATGGACATCAGACACTGGTGCAGCTTCTGTCAATCTGGAATGTCCTATTCAAAGCAGGATGGTTGGCAGGTATGAGATACTGGTCTAGATTGTTCTATGACACAACCCAACATGGTCCTCTTGTGTTTTTATGATGCCAGGGATTGAATCTGGAACCTTCTGCAAGCAATGCATGTGCTCAACCTCTGAGCAAAAGCCTTTCTCCCTTTTTTTAAAAAAAACAACAAGAGGCCAGAAATTTGTAAGTATCCCTAGCCCCAGCACAGCACCAGTGCAAATCCCCCCTCTTTCTCTTTTATCATTCTGTTCCTTCTGTTACGGCCCAGTTCACAGGAAAGCTATTTGAAGCAGCTGATCTCGAACAAAAGTTTAATTTTTGTTTTTATTGATA
>NW_028153267.1:0-102500 GCF_964106915.1 Podarcis gaigeae | reverse complement strand
AACCCTAACCCTAACCCTAACCCTAACCCTAACCCTAACCCTAACCCTAACCCTAACCCTAACCCTAACCCTAACCCTAACCCTAACCCTAACCCTAACCCTAACCCTAACCCTAACCCTAACCCTAACCCTAACCCTAACCCTAACCCTAACCCTAACCCTAACCCTAACCCTAACCCTAACCCTAACCCTAACCCTAACCCTAACCTACCCTACACCCCTAAACCCTAACCCTAACCCTAACCCTAACCCCTAACCCTAACCCTAACCCTAACCCTAACCCTAACCCTAACCCTAACCCTACCCCCAAACCCTAACCCTAACCCTAACCCTAACCCTAACCCTAACCCTAACCCTAACCCCTAACCCTAACCCTAACCCTAACCCTAACCCTAACCCTAACCCTAACCCTAACCCTAACCCTAACCCCTAACCCTAACCCTAACCCTAACCCTAACCCTAACCCTAACCCTAACCCTAACCCTAACCCTAACCCTAACCCTAACCCTAACCCTAACCCTAACCCTAACCCTAACCCTAACCCTAACCCTAACCCTAACCCTAACCCTAACCCTAACCCTAACCCTAACCCTAACCCTAACCCTAACCCTAACCCTAACCCTAACCCTAACCTCTTAACCCTAACCCTAACCCTAACCCTAACCCTAACCCTAACCCTAACCCTAACCCTAACCCTAACCCCTAACCCTAACCCTAACCCTAACCCTAACCCTAACCCTAACCCTAACCCTAACCCTAACCCTAACCCTAACCCTAACCCTAACCCTAACCCTAACCCTAACCCTAACCTAACCCTAACCCTAACCCTAACCCTAACCCTAACCCTAACCCTAACCCTAACCCTAACCCTAACCCTAACCCTAACCCTAACCCTAACCCTAACCCTATCCCTAACCCTAACCCTAACCCTAACCCTAACCCTAACCCTAACCCTAACCCTAACCCTAACCCTAACCCTAACCCTAACCCTAACCCTAACCCTAACCCTAACCCTAACCCTAACCCTAACCCTAACCCTAACCCTAACCCTAACCCTAACCTAACCCTAACCCTAACCCTAACCCTAACCCTAACCCTAACCCTAACCCTAACCCTAACCCTAACCCTAACCAACCCTAACCCTAACCCTAACCCTAACCCTAACCCTAACCCTAACCCTAACCCTAACCCTAACCCTAACCCTAACCCTAACCCTAACCCTAACCCTAACCCTAACCCTAACCCTAACCCTAACCCTAACCCTAACCCTAACCCTAACCCTAACCCTAACCCTAACCCTAACCCTAACCCTAACCCTAACCCTAACCCTAACCCTAACCCTAACCCTAACCCTAACCCTAACCCTAACCCTAACCCTAACCCTAACCCTAACCCTAACCCTAACCCTAACCCTAACCCTAACCCTAACCCTAACCCTAACCCTAACCCTAACCCTAACCCTAACCCTAACCCTAACCCTAACCCTAACCCTAACCCTAACCCTAACCCTAACCCTAACCCTAACCCTAACCCTAACCCTAACCCTAACCCTAACCCTAACCCTAACCCTAACCCTAACCCTAACCCTAACCCTAACCCTAACCCTAACCCTAACCCTAACCCTAACCCTAACCCTAACCCTAACCCTAACCCTAACCCTAACCCTAACCCTAACCCTAACCCTAACCCTAACCCTAACCCTAACCCTAACCCTAACCCTAACCCTAACCCTAACCCTAACCCTAACCCTAACCCTAACCCTAACCCTAACCCTAACCCTAACCCTAACCCTAACCCTAACCCTAACCCTAACCCTAACCCTAACCCTAACCCTAACCCTAACCCTAACCCTAACCCTAACCCTAACCCTAACCCTAACCCTAACCCTAACCCTAACCCTAACCCTAACCCTAACCCTAACCCTAACCCTAACCCTAACCCTAACCCTAACCCTAACCCTAACCCTAACCCTAACCCTAACCCTAACCCTAACCCTAACCCTAACCCTAACCCTAACCCTAACCCTAACCCTAACCCTAACCCTAACCCTAACCCTAACCCTAACCCTAACCCTAACCCTAACCCTAACCCTAACCCTAACCCTAACCCTAACCCTAACCCTAACCCTAACCCTAACCCTAACCCTAACCCTAACCCTAACCCTAACCCTAACCCTAACCCTAACCCTAACCCTAACCCTAACCCTAACCCTAACCCTAACCCTAACCCTAACCCTAACCCTAACCCTAACCCTAACCCTAACCCTAACCCTAACCCTAACCCTAACCCTAACCCTAACCCTAACCCTAACCCTAACCCTAACCCTAACCCTAACCCTAACCCTAACCCTAACCCTAACCCTAACCCTAACCCTAACCCTAACCCTAACCCTAACCCTAACCCTAACCCTAACCCTAACCCTAACCCTAACCCTAACCCTAACCCTAACCCTAACCCTAACCCTAACCCTAACCCTAACCCTAACCCTAACCCTAACCCTAACCCTAACCCTAACCCTAACCCTAACCCTAACCCTAACCCTAACCCTAACCCTAACCCTAACCCTAACCCTAACCCTAACCCTAACCCTAACCCTAACCCTAACCCTAACCCTAACCCTAACCCTAACCCTAACCCTAACCCTAACCCTAACCCTAACCCTAACCCTAACCCTAACCCTAACCCTAACCCTAACCCTAACCCTAACCCTAACCCTAACCCTAACCCTAACCCTAACCCTAACCCTAACCCTAACCCTAACCCTAACCCTAACCCTAACCCTAACCCTAACCCTAACCCTAACCCTAACCCTAACCCTAACCTAGCGGTCGATCTTAGACCCAACCTGGAGCGTCCCCCCTACAACCTACCCTAACCCTAACCCTACCCACCTAACCCAACCCCCACCCACCCCCACCCCTCCCCCCTAACCCTAACCCCAACCCTAACCCTAACCCTAACCCTAACCCTAACCCTAACCCTAACCCTAACCCTAACCACCTAACCCTAACCCTAACCCCCTAACCCTAACCCTAACCCTAACCCTAACCCTAACCCTAACCCTAACCCTAACCCTAACCCTAACCCTAACCCTAACCCTAACCCTAACCCTAACCCTAACCCTAACCCTAACCCTAACCCTAACCCTAACCCTAACCCTAACCCTAACCCTAACCCTAACCCTAACCCTAACCCTAACCCTAACCCTAACCCTAACCCTAACCCTAACCCTAACCCTAACCCTAACCCTAACCCTAACCCTAACCCTAACCCTAACCCTAACCCTAACCCTAACCCTAACCCTAACCCTAACCCTAACCCTAACCCTAACCCTAACCCTAACCCTAACCCTAACCCTAACCCTAACCCTAACCCTAACCCTAACCCTAACCCTAACCCTAACCCTAACCCTAACCCTAACCCTAACCCTAACCCTAACCCTAACCCTAACCCTAACCCTAACCCTAACCCTAACCCTAACCCTAACCCTAACCCTAACCCTAACCCTAACCCTAACCCTAACCCTAACCCTAACCCTAACCCTAACCCTAACCCTAACCCTAACCCTAACCCTAACCCTAACCCTAACCCTAACCCTAACCCTAACCCTAACCCTAACCCTAACCCTAACCCTAACCCTAACCCTAACCCTAACCCTAACCCTAACCCTAACCCTAACCCTAACCCTAACCCTAACCCTAACCCTAACCCTAACCCTAACCCTAACCCTAACCCTAACCCTAACCCTAACCCTAACCCTAACCCTAACCCTAACCCTAACCCTAACCCTAACCCTAACCCTAACCCTAACCCTAACCCTAACCCTAACCCTAACCCTAACCCTAACCCTAACCCTAACCCTAACCCTAACCCTAACCCTAACCCTAACCCCTAACCCCTAACCCTAACCCTAACCCTAACCCTAACCCCTAACCCTAACCCTAACCCTAACCCTAACCCTAACCCTAACCCTAACTGTCAGAGCCACCCGATGTCCCAGCTCACAAGAGACCAAAGCCCAGTCCAAGATATATACAAAAGGTTTTATTGAAGAACATTGTTGTCGTTACATCCAAGCTCCGTGGCTCCGCATCTGTTACCCTTAGATGTTTGAAGTCCCCTCTGAGTCAGTCCCGCCCCTGCACCAGCTTAAGAGGCTTGTACTGCTCCACCTTTTCCTCTCCTTCCTTTTCCGCAGGGTCTTCCTGCCCCCCTGTGCTCCCTCCCTCCGGGACTCCCCCGAGGCTGAGTCTTCTGACGCCTGCTCCCCCCTCCTTCGTGCTTTGGGACCAGGCTCCTCCTCAGGGCTCTCCTCATTTCCGCGCGCCTCCACATTTGAACTTGGCGCGCGTAC
This sequence comes from Podarcis gaigeae, assembly GCF_964106915.1. NCBI lineage: Eukaryota > Metazoa > Chordata > Lepidosauria > Squamata > Lacertidae > Podarcis > Podarcis gaigeae. Next base: position 98,146 of record NW_028153267.1, on the reverse strand, counting down.
GTTGCCTCTGACCTTCCTTTCGACCGTTACGCTACTCTCGGTACTACACTCCTCCCCTTCCGGCAGGACGTTCTGCTCCGAACTCCTTCCCCTCTCTGCTTCCTGTTCTGCTCTTTCTGACACACTGGCAACTCCACCCCCTTCACTCCGTTCCGACGGAGAGGCCGGTCCCGATCTCCAACCCCCACTGGGGATTCCCTCTTCGTTCCCCTGCTTCTGACTGCTTCCCTCTCTACTGCCCCTTGGCCTGACCAGGGGGGCTCCCTTTTGGGAATCCTCGGATTCACTTGACGGACTCACTGACAACCTCGGGTCGTCGTCGTCCTCTTCCTCGTCGCCCTGGGACCCCTCCCCCTCGCTCTCTGTCCCTGAAACCCTGACATCCATCCCCCCCTCGAAGCCCCCCCTTCCCCCCTCCCGCCCATCGGGTGCAGGTTGTAGGAGCTGCAGCTCTTCGGAGGTGGATGCAGGATACAGGTTGTGTACCTCCATATCCTCTGCTTGCAGTTCGGTGTATGAGTGTTCGAATTCGGGTTCTTGACCCAAAGTGTTCTCTTCTCCCTCTTCCATTGGTACCTCGTCTGGTGCTGCCGGCCAAGGTCCCGTCAGCCATTTCCTGCGCCAGTCCTCCTCTGGTTGCTCGTCCCACCAATAAGAGGGTTCTGTGTCCACCCCTGAGCACGATCCCCTGGGCGGGCTAGATTCTGGCGTTCTCTCCTCAGCTGAAGAAAAACCCCGGAAAGTACTGTCTGAGAGTGTGGGCGTAAAGAGCCAGTCATCAAAGTACTCGGCTGGCATGGGTCTATGCGGGAAAAGGGCATGGAACTCGTCTTTTAGAAGAGGTTCGTCTAAAGCGTAGCCCGGCACCCAACCGTTGGCACTGGCTGGAGTGCCCTCTGTGGCTAGAAAGTATTCTACCCCCTCTTTCCACCATCTCGAGTCCAGGATTTCTGTGACCTCGTTGAGTGGTTCGGCCCTAGGCGCCCTCTCCCTCTCCTGTGACCTAGTGTGTAGTTGCGGGACTGTTTCAGACTCCTGAAACCTGTGCGGTGCCTTGTAGGGGGTGAGCACCGACCTGTGAAATACCGGATGCACTCTGGAACCTTCGGGGAGGGCTAGTCGAAAGGCTACAGGGTTGATCTTAGCCTCCACCTGGTACGGCCCTAACTGCCTGTGCCCTAGCTTCTTCTTGGCCAACGACTTGGCTGGCATCGCTTGGGCCGCTAACCACACCCAGTCCCCCACCTGGATCTCCTCCCCCGCTCTCCTGTTCTTGTCTGCCTGCACCTTATATGCTTGCTTGGCCAGCTCCAAATGTCTCCGCAACTCTTCGTGCACCTCCTGCAGCTCCGCTGCAAACTGGTCGGCTTCTTGCGGCACCCCCTCTCTCGGTGCCCCGAACCCCGGGAAGGTTCTGGGATGACGACCGTTGTTCGCGAAGAACGGCGTCACCCCCGTGGACGCGTGCTTCGTGTTGTTATAGGCAAACTCTGCCATCGGCAGGTAGTCCACCCAAGCTGCGGGTCGCTGATTGGCGTAACATCTCAGGTACTGCTGCATGATCGCGTTGACCCTCTCAGCTTGGCCGTTGGTCTGTGGGTGTCTCGCCGACGTAAGGTTGATCTTGACGTTCAGGATACCTAAAAGCTTCTGCCAAAAATTGGAAACAAACTGGCGCCCCCTGTCGGACAGGATGGACTGCGGCAGCCCATGCACCTTGAACACGTGATCAATGAAGAGTTTGGCAGTCTGTTCCGCCGTCGCCACCTTTGCGCACGGAATGAAGTGCGCCATCTTGGTGAACAGGTCCACAACCACCAGTACCGCCGTCTTCCCTCTGGAGCTGGGCAGGTCAGTAACGAAGTCCAGGGCTACCCTCTCCCACGGTTGCTGTGGCGTTTCCAGCGGTTCCAACAGCCCCGCTGGCTTCTGGTGTACTGGCTTGAACCTCTGACAAGTGTCACACCTGGCGACGTAATCCGCTACCTCTCCGCGCATCCGGGGCCACCAAAAGTCCCTTGCCACCAGTTCTATTGTCTTCTCCTTACCGAAGTGGCCAGCACTGGGGGCGTCTTGCAACTGCTGCAGAACCTTTGCGCGAAGCTCGTCGCTTGGCACGTAGAGGGCACCTTTGCGAGTTAGCAGTCCGTCGCGTAGTTGGAACTCTTCGCCACTCTGCACACCTCTGCGCAACTCCTCCATTTTGGACTGTGCGAACTGATCCACTTGCAACGCGCGTCGCACCGCGTCCAGATCTACTGTGATGGCAGCGCACGACCACGCCTGCGGTGCGAAAATGTGCTTGGCTGCTACTGGCGCCGCTTCATCGAGATATTGCGGTTTCCTGGATAGGGCATCGGCTATAACGTTGGAATCTCCTGGGATGTACTCTATCCGAAAGTCGAAATCCGCGAAGAATTCCGCCGAGCGCATGTGTCTCTGGCTTTGGAGCTTCGCCGTGCGCCAATACTCTAGGTTCTTGTGATCCGTGCGGACCTGTACTGTGTGCTTGGCTCCTATGAGGAAGTGTCGCCACGCTTTGAAAGCTGCGTGAATGGCTAACAGCTCCCTGTCCCATATGGTGTAGTTTTGCTCCGCCTTGCTGAGCTTTCGGGAGTAAAAGGCACCGGGTCTCCAGTCTCCATGTGGATCTTCTTGCAGGAGTACGGCTCCAACCGCTCTGTCTGACGCGTCGGTCTCCACTCGCATGGGCCTGCCTGGATTCACGTGCAGCAGCTGCTCCTCGGAGGCGAAAAGGCTTTTAAGCTTCCGAAAAGAGCGCTCCACCTGTTCCGTCCACACGAACCTCTTCTTCTTGGAACTCAGAGTGTCCGTGATCGCTGCCGTCTCCTTTGCAAAACCTCTGATGAATTTGCGGTAGAAGTTGGCGAAGCCGATGAATCTCTGGACTTCCTTCCGATTGCGTGGGCTCTTCCAGTCCAACACCGCGCGGACCTTGACGCTGTCCATGGCGAGCCCCTTGTCGGACAGCTTGTAGCCTAGGAAATCCACCTCCGTCACATCAAACTGGCACTTCTCTAACTTGGCGTAGAGCCTGTTCTCCCGTAGTCTCTGCAGGACTTCTTTTACGTCCTTCTCATGGGCCTCTTCCGTTTCCGAAAAGATCATGATGTCGTCGAGGAAACACACACATTTCTTGTAGAGAAGTCCCGCTAGCACGTGATGCATAAAGGCTTGGAAGACGTGAGATCCATTTTGGAGACCAAACGGCATAACTCTGTATTCATACGTGCCCAGAGGCGTGAACATGGCCGTCTTCCACTCATCGCCCTCCCGGATGCGTATGAGGTTATACGCTCCACGCAGATCCAATTTGGTGAAGATCTTCCCCTTCCTCACGGTTGCTAGGAGATCATCTATCTTGGGCATGGGGAAGGCCTTGGGCTTGGTCATACTGTTTATGAACCTATAGTCCACAATGAGTCTTTTTTGGGGCGTGTCCTTCTTCTTTACAAAGAACACAGGACTGCACCCCACTGCTTTCGATTCCCGGATGAATCCACGCTTCAAATTGTGCTCTATGAACTCCCTGAGCTCTTGCATCTCGTCCTCAGACATGGAATACAGTTTTGCAGTCGGCAACTGCGCCCCCGGCACCAGGTCGATGGCACAATCATAAGGTCTGTGGGGCGGCAACTGGTCAGCTTCCTTCTCACAGAAAACCTCCAGGAACCCTTCGTACTTGCTAGGTACTGCCTGCACCATGCCAAGTCGCAGCTGCTGCTCAGCCCCCTCCTCCTGGCAGGACTGGATGCAATTTTGAGCACAGTACGATGAGCAAAAGGTGATCTGGCGTTGGTACCACGCTACAGCAGGACTGTGTCTCTCCAGCCAACTCATGCCTAATACTATAGGCGTGTCAGACAGGTGGGTGACATTGAAGCTAATGACTTCTCGGTGATCTCCTATCCGCATCACCATGGGAGGTGTCTGTCGCACAACTTGCCCTCCAAGCAATTTCCTGCCATCCACCGTGACTACGTTCAGAGGCGTTGTGGCGGGCAGAAGCGCTATGCGATGCTGCTTGACGAATTGCATCCCCACGAAATCGGCGTTGCTCCCAGAATCAATCGTGATGGGCACTTCTAGGGTGGTCCCATTTGGCAACTGAAGTGTTGCGGTGAGCTGCACCGCTGGCTTGGGTGGTAAAGGGTCTGTGGGTTGCAAAGACGCTGGGGACTGTTCTATAGATCCGCCTGGCTGAGCCCCAGCATTCGTGCTTACAGCCAGGCACTTTCGTTTCCCCTGAGGCTACTCTTCTTGGATCACTTCTGCTGCTACCGTTGCTAAAGCTGCAGTGTGTTTATGGAGCCTCTGGGGGCACTCTTTCGCCATGTGCAGTGCACTGTCGCAAATGTAACACTTCCTGGTCCCTCTAGGAGGCTTCGCCTTTACTGCACCGGAAGCTGGTACTCTGGCTGTTGCTTGAGCCTTAGCACCACCAAGTTCCATCGGCTCCTCCCCCTGCCTCCCCAGCGGCGAGGGATGTGACTGACTGAACTCCCTGGGGATGAAAGAAGACGTCCTCGCTGGTGGACGCACCTGACGTTCTTCCTCATTGTGCCAAGGACGTCCCTCGTGACGTATCCCAATCGCCAGAGCCCTCTGCACCACCTCCTCCAGGGTCTGAGGTCTGTCTCCCCTGGCAAGTTCGTCCTTTACGGGACCGCTGAGACCCTCCCAGAACAAATCCCTCACAGGTGTGCAGTCTTTCTCCAGCCTAACACAGTCAGTAAAGCAAAAAATCTGGAATGGTACTGACGCACAGTGGCTTTGTCTTGCCGCAGTCCAAATATCTCCCTGCGTGCAAGATCCAAATCTACGGTTGACTGGAAGCAGGCATCCATCGCTTTAATGAATTCATCAGAATCGCGGCGGGCAGGGCCATCTTCACGCCACAAATTGCGCAACCAGTCTCTGGCCGCCCCATACAAGTGAGAAACAATAAACCCCACTGTCAGGGGTTCAGAAGGAGAGACACAGGAGGGGGAGCAAATGGAGAGTGAGGAGGAGGAGTACGAGGGGGGCGCAGGCAGTGACAGTGGCCAGAGTTATTCCACAAGCCTCTCTAGCGAATCGGAGGACTCACAGAAGGGAGCGCCGGTGGCCAGAGCAAGGGAGATTCCAAGGGAGAAACCTCAAGAGGGAGGGGCCAGCGGGGAGTCCCTGAACAGCAGCTGGAGATCAGGGCCAGCGTCTCCACCAGAGCGCAGTGGGGAGGGGGAGTCCCAGGAGTCGGGACCAGTGTCCTCACCACCAGAGGGAGGAGAGGAGTCAGGTTTGGCAACACCCACATCAGGAAGCGGGGAAACGGTCAGAAGGAAAGTCACCGGCTGGGCGCGCGCGCCAAGTTCAAATGTACAGGAGCGCGGCACAGCGGGGAGCCCGGGAAGGGAGCCAGGTCCTAAAGCCCGCCGGAGGGAGGGGCAAGACTCAGGAGGCTCCGCGTCAGAGGAGTCCAGGAAGGAGGGAACCCCAGAGGGCAGAAGGACCCAATGCAGGAAAGAGCAGCGCAAGAGGTGGAGCCGGGCTAGAATCTTAAACTGGTGTGGGTGGAGCAGTGAGTCAGAGGGGACTTAGCCGGTCTAGCGTTAAGACGTGGGCCTGCGCGCCCAGAGCTTGGAAATGGAAACTAAACTTCAATAAAGACTTTTGTATATAATATCCACTGGGCGTTGGTCCTCTGTGAGCTGGGACCTAGCGGCAGTCCTGACAGTAAGTCCCCTCATCATTTTCACCAATTTTGCAACCTCGTGGAGTGCGGGAAAGCAGCGAGGGGTGAAGATTGGTGCTTCGCGAGCTCACGAAAAACAGGGAAATGACTACCGAAGAGAGGATAGCGAGTTTGCAAAACGCAGTGACGCAGTTGACTGCAGAAATTGCAGCTTCCAGAAAGAAAGAACAGGAAGCAGCTGCTGCCTGCCAGGATCTGCGAACCAGGTTAGAAGTGCTAAGTACACAGAGGCTACCCGCCACCAGACCAGAAGGGATTGGGCTGGGAAACAGAGGAGGGAGCCTGGTATCTCACTTCAATGGGGACCTGCAGGAGTATCCTAACTTCAGAGCAGATGTGATTTATGCATTGCAGCTGCTTGACAAAGACTTTAAAAATGAGGAAGATAGAGTGGGATTTATTATTTCCCATTTACGGGGGGAGGCAAAATCGTGGCTGCGCAATCTATGGAGAGACAAGGATCCAGCCCTCCAAAATGCGACTGCCTTCATTAAAGTGATGGATGCGTGTTTTTTATCTGAGATTGATGTGGATATCGCTAGGAGGGAGATTCACGGACTAAGACAAGGTAAAGCCACTGTGAGGCAATATCATTCACGTTTTTTCGGATTGGTGAATGTACTAGCCTGGGAGAAAGAATCGCCTGCCGTCAGAGACCTGTTCTGGGAGGGGTTGAGCGGAGCTGTGAAAGACGAGATCGCAAGGGGGGGAAGACCCCAAACCACCAAGGAAGTGGTGGAACGGGCACTCTCCATTGGGGTTCGGTTGGAAGGACGCCCTTGGGGCAGGGAAGAAGGGCATTTGGGACGCACGCCAGCGAGAGGACTGCCTCCCTTCCCCAAGGAGGCGGCGCGCGCTCGATCCATGCCTCCGCTGGGAGGGGGAGAGGAGCCGATGGAGATAGGTGGTGCTAAGGCTCACTCCACAGTCGGAGCCCTAACTCCGGGAGCAGTCAAGATGAAGCCTCCTAGAGGAACCAGGAAGTGCTACATCTGCGACAGTGCTCAGCATATGGCAAAAGAGTGTCCCCAGCGGTTTCACAAGCATACTGCAGCCGCAGCGACAGTAACAGACGCAATTCAGCAGAGGGAGTCGCAGCAGGAAAACTCCACTGTCTGGCTGGAGATGGCGTCTCTGGGGACCAGCCAGACAAGTCAGTGAAGCAATCCCCAGGGATCTTACAGCCCACCGACCCCCTCCCACCCAAACCAGTAGTGCAGCTCACCGCATCCCTTCAGCTCCCCAATGGGCTACTTGTGGAAATTCCCATCACCATCGACTCGGGGAGCAATGCAGATTTTATAGACATGCAGTTCCTCCAGCAACATGGCATAGCCCTTCTGCCAGCGGCGGTACCTCTGAAAGTCGTCACAGTGGACGGCAGGGAGCTACTGGGAGGGCAAGTGCTACAGCAGACGCCGCCAATGGTGATGCGCATTGGAAACCACCGTGAGGTCATCAGCTTCAACGTCACCCGCCTGTCAGACACGCCCATAGTGTTGGGAATGAGTTGGCTGGATAGGCACAGCCCGGCATTAGCTTGGTACCAGCGGCAACTGACCTTCGGCTCCTCTTACTGCGCAGAACACTGCATCCTGGCGGACTTGGAAGATGAGGGGCACGAGGATGGACCACAGCTGAACTTGGGCATGTTGCAAGCGGTGCCTAACAAATACAAGGAGTTTTTGGAGGTCTTCTGCGAGAAAGAGGCGGATAAGCTGCCACCCCACAGACCCTACGACTGCAAGATTGACCTCCTGCCCGGGGCGACGCTCCCGACGGGGAAACTGTACTCCATGTCTGAGGATGAATTGCAAGAGCTCAGGGAGTTCATAGATCACAACCTGAAGCGGGGATTCATCCGGGAGTCCAAGGCGGCAGGAGGCAGTCCAGTGTTCTTTGTAAAGAAGCGGGACACGCCCCAAAAGAGGCTGGTCGTTGATTTCCGCTTCTTGAACCTCAAGACCAAGCCCTCAGCCTTCCCTATGCCCAAGATCGATGACCTGCTGGCGACGGTGAGGAAGGGTCGCATCTTTACCAAGTTGGATCTGCGCGGAGCGTACAATCTCATTCGCGTACGGGAAGGCGACGAGTGGAAAACAACCATGTTTACGCCGCTGGGCACTTATGAATACAGAGTTATGCCTTTTGGATTAAAAAATGGTTCCCACTGCTTTCAAGCCTTCATGCATCATGTCTTGGCGGGTCTCCTCTACAAGAAGTGCGTCTGCTTCCTGGATGACATCCTAATCTTCTCGGAATCGCCGGAGGCTCACGAGAGAGATGTTAGGGAAGTTCTGCAGAGGCTGCGGGAGCACAGGCTGTACGCCAAGCTGGAGAAGTGCCAGTTCGACAAGACGGAGGTGGATTTCTTGGGCTACAAACTGTCCGACAAGGGACTGGCTATGGACGGTGCCAAGGTACGTGCAGTACTGGATTGGAAGAGCCCACGCAATAGGAAGGAAGTACAGAGGTTTGTCGGTTTTGCCAACTTTTATCGCAAGTTCATCAAGGGTTTCGCCATGCAGACAGCGGCCATCACCGACACCCTCAGTTCCAAGAATAAGAGGTTCATCTGGACGGAGCAGGCAGAGCAGTCCTTTCAGAAGCTCAAGCAGCTCTTCGCTTCCGAAGAGAACCTACTGCACATAAATCCCAGCAGGCCCATGAGAGTGGAGACGGACGCCTCAGACAGGGCCGTGGGAGCCGTTCTGTTGCAGCAAGACCACCAGGGGGACTGGAAGCCGTGCGCTTTCTACTCCAGAAAACTCAGCAAAGCGGAGCAGAACTACACCATTTGGGACAGGGAGTTGCTGGCCATACATGCAGCCTTCAAGGCGTGGCGGCACTTCCTCGTCGGAGCCAAGCACACGGTGCAGGTCCGCACAGACCATAAGAACTTGGAGTACTGGCGCACGGCGAGGTTCCTGAACCAGCGACACATCCGCTGGGCGGAGTTCTTTGCAGATTTCGACTTCAGAATTGAGTACATCCCAGGAAACAGCAACGTCTTGGCGGACGCGCTGTCCAGAAAACCGCAGTATCTGGAGGCAGAGGCACCGGCGGCGGCCAAGCACATTTTCACACCACAGGCGTGGGCATGCGCGTCAGCCACGGTGGACCTGGACGCGGTGCGCCGCGCGCTGCAAACGGACTCGTTCGCCCGAGCCAAGATGGAGGAGGTGTGCAGTGGCAAGGCGAGGGGCGACGAATTCCAAGTGCGCGACGGCCTGCTCCTACGCAAGGGAGTCCTCTACGTACCAGGAGACAGCCTCCGCGCGAAGGTCCTGCAACAGCTGCACGACGCGCCCAGCGCGGGGCACTTCGGCAAGGAGAAGACGGTGGACTTAGTAGCCAGAGACTTTTGGTGGCCTAAGATGCGGGGGGATGTCGCGGACTATGTCAATAGGTGCGACACCTGCCAAAGGGCTAAGCCTGTGCACCAGCCGCCGGCGGGCCTGTTGGAACCGCTACAGACACCGTTCGTACCGTGGGAGAGGGTGGCCCTGGACTTTGTCACAGATCTACCCAGCTCAAGGGGCAAGACGGCAGTGCTCGTGGTAGTGGACCTGTTCACCAAGATGGCCCACTTCATTCCGTGCGCGAAGGTGGCCACGGCCGAGCAGACCGCTAAGATGTTCATAGACCACGTGTTCAAGGTGCACGGCCTACCACGGTCTATTTTGTCCGACCGGGGGCGCCAGTTCATCTCCAACTTCTGGCAAAAGCTGATGGGATTCCTGAACGTCAAGGTCAGCCTGGCGTCGGCGAGACACCCGCAAACTAACGGGCAGGCGGAAAGGGTCAACGCCATCATGCAGCAGTACCTGAGATGCTACGCGAACCAGCAGCCATCGACCTGGGTGGACTATCTACCGTTGGCCGAGTTTGCCTACAACAACACGAAGCACGGGTCCACGGGGGTGACCCCATTTTTCGCCAACTACGGGAGGCATCCCAGAACCTTCCCGGGTCTGGACACAGTGCGGGAGGGGGAGCCACAGGGAGCAGAGGAAGTGGCAGCGGAGTTGCAGGAGATCCACGAGCAGCTCAGGAGGCAGTTAGAGTTGGCAAAACAGGCTTACAAAGTGCAGGCAGATCGACACAGGAGGGTTGGGGAGGACATCCAGGTGGGAGACTGGGTCTGGTTGGCAGCACAAGCAGTTCCAGCCAGATCGTTAGCCAAGAAGAAACTAGGGCACAAGCAGCTAGGGCCTTACCAAGTAGAGGCGCAGATCAACCCAGTGGCCTTCCGGTTGACACTCCCGGAGGGTTCCAGAATGCACCCGGTCTTTCATAGATCAGTGCTCACGCCCTACAGAGAGCCCCACAGGTTTCAAGCACCGGGGAAGGCGCCAGACCCGCTCAGAGAAGCGCCCAAAAATGGGGGGTCGCCGAAAGGGGAGCCACTTAATGAAGCCACTGAGATTTTAGACTCAAGGTGGGGGGAGGACGGGATTGAATATCTTCTCGCCACAGAGGACACCCCGGCCAGCGCCAACAGGTGGGTGCCGGATTACGCAGTGGAAGAGCAGTTGCTCAAGGAAGAATTCCACACACTTTTCCCGCACAAGCCTATGCCAGCGGGCTTTTTCGAGGATTGTTTGTTCACACCCACACTCTCGGCCAGCACTTTCCGGGGTTTCTCGTCAGCTGAGGACTCGGCTCCGGGAGGCAGCTCTCCGGAGGGATCACTTTCAGGTTTTGGCACGGGGGGATCTTATTGGTGGGAGGACCAACCCGAAGTGGGCTGGCGCAGAGACATGCCGAAGGGGCCCTGGGAGGTGGACCCCCATCAAGCAACAGGGGGAGGAGGGCTCTTGGGTGATTTGGGGTCGAGCGCAGATTTCGAGCACACCGCGCAGGAGATGGAAGCGGAGGAGGTCGTCGTTGACGAGCCCATGGGAGACTTCCCGGATTTATCTCGATGGTTGCAAGCCTCAGGGGACGAGCTGTATCCTGGACTCAACCCTACAACAATGGAGCACCCGGAACCCGCACCGGAAGAGGGGGAGGGGGGAAGGGGGGGCTTCAAGGGGGGGATGGATGTCAGGGGTTCAGAAGGAGAGACACAGGAGGGGGAGCAAATGGAGAGTGAGGAGGAGGAGTACGAGGGGGGCGCAGGCAGTGACAGTGGCCAGAGTTATTCCACAAGCCTCTCTAGCGAATCGGAGGACTCACAGAAGGGAGCGCCGGTGGCCAGAGCAAGGGAGATTCCAAGGGAGAAACCTCAAGAGGGAGGGGCCAGCGGGGAGTCCCTGAACAGCAGCTGGAGATCAGGGCCAGCGTCTCCACCAGAGCGCAGTGGGGAGGGGAAGTCCCAGGAGTCGGGACCAGTGTCCTCACCACCAGAGGGAGGAGAGGAGTCAGGTTTGGCAACACCCACATCAGGAAGCGGGGAAACGGTCAGAAGGAAAGTCACCGGCTGGGCGCGCGCGCCAAGTTCAAATGTACAGGAGCGCGGCACAGCGGGGAGCCCGGGAAGGGAGCCAGGTCCTAAAGCCCGCCGGAGGGAGGGGCAAGACTCAGGAGGCTCCGCGTCAGAGGAGTCCAGGAAGGAGGGAACCCCAGAGGGCAGAAGGACCCAACGCAGGAAAGAGCAGCGCAAGAGGTGGAGCCGGGCTAGAATCTTAAACTGGTGTGGGTGGAGCAGTGAGTCAGAGGGGACTTAGCCGGTCTAGCGTTAAGACGTGGGTCTGCGCGCCCAGAGCTTGGAAATGGAAACTAAACTTCAATAAAGACTTTTGTATATAATATCCACTGGGCGTTGGTCCTCTGTGAGCTGGGACCTAGCGGCAGTCCTGACACCCACTTTCTCCTCCTCATCTTTAAAGTCATGACGAAGCAAGTGCAATGCATACAAAACGTCTGCTCTGAAACTGGGGTAGTGCTTCAGGTTCCCATCGAAGTGGGTGACTAGGCTGCCCCCCCCTGCCTTCCAAGTCCAATTCCCTCTGATCTGGACCCTGGGAACCCTTCCCTGCTTGCACGCTCCCACCTTGTTTGCAGGTCTTGGCAGCGCTTCTCCATTTCGTCATGCTTCTTCTGAGACGCAAGGACTGCAGCGGTGAGTTCGGAAACTGTAGTTCGCAGTTGTCAGGGGTTCAGAAGGAGAGACACAGGAGGGGGAGCAAATGGAGAGTGAGGAGGAGGAGTACGAGGGGGGCGCAGGCAGTGACAGTGGCCAGAGTTATTCCACAAGCCTCTCTAGCGAATCGGAGGACTCACAGAAGGGAGCGCCGGTGGCCAGAGCAAGGGAGATTCCAAGGGAGAAACCTCAAGAGGGAGGGGCCAGCGGGGAGTCCCTGAACAGCAGCTGGAGATCAGGGCCAGCGTCTCCACCAGAGCGCAGTGGGGAGGGGGAGTCCCAGGAGTCGGGACCAGTGTCCTCACCACCAGAGGGAGGAGAGGAGTCAGGTTTGGCAACACCCACATCAGGAAGCGGGGAAACGGTCAGAAGGAAAGTCACCGGCTGGGCGCGCGCGCCAAGTTCAAATGTACAGGAGCGCGGCACAGCGGGGAGCCCGGGAAGGGAGCCAGGTCCTAAAGCCCGCCGGAGGGAGGGGCAAGACTCAGGAGGCTCCGCGTCAGAGGAGTCCAGGAAGGAGGGAACCCCAGAGGGCAGAAGGACCCAACGCAGGAAAGAGCAGCGCAAGAGGTGGAGCTGGGCTAGAATCTTAAACTGGTGTGGGTGGAGCAGTGAGTCAGAGGGGACTTAGCCGGTCTAGCGTTAAGACGTGGGCCTGCGCGCCCAGAGCTTGGAAATGGAAACTAAACTTCAATAAAGACTTTTGTATATAATATCCACTGGGCGTTGGTCCTCTGTGAGCTGGGACCTAGCGGCAGTCCTGACAGTAAGTCCCCTCTCTATTTTCACCAATTTTGCAACCTCGTGGAGTGCGGGAAAGCAGCGAGGGGTGAAGATTGGTGCTTCGCGAGCTCACGAAAAACAGGGAAATGACTACCGAAGAGAGGATAGCGAGTTTGCAAAACGCAGTGACGCAGTTGACTGCATAAATTGCAGCTTCCAGAAAAAAAGAACAGGAAGCAGCTGCTACCTGCCAGGATCTGCGAACCAGGTTAGAAGTGCTAAGTACACAGAGGCTACCGGCCACCAGACCAGAAGGGATTGGGCTGGGAAACAGAGGAGGGAGCCTGGTATCTCACTTCAATGGGGACCTGCAGGAGTATCCTAACTTCAGAGCAGATGTCATTTATGCATTGCAGCTGCTTGACAAAGACTTTAAAAATGAGGAAGAGAGAGTGGGATTTATTATTTCGCATTTACGGGGGGAGGCAAAATCGTGGCTGCGCAATCTATGGAGAGACAAGGATCCAGCCCTCCAAAATGCGGCTGCCTTCATTAAAGTGATGGATGCGTGTTTTTTATCTGAGATTGATGTGGATATCGCTAGGAGGGAGATTCACGGACTAAGACAAGGTAAAGCCACTGTGAGGCAATATCATTCACGTTTTTTCGGATTGGTGAATGTACTAGCCTGGGAGAAAGAATCGCCTGCCGTCAGAGACCTGTTCTGGGAGGGGTTGAGCGGAGCTGTGAAAGACGAGATCGCAAGGGGGGGAAGACCCCAAACCACCAAGGACGTGGTGGAACGGGCACTCTCCATTGGGGTTTGGTTGGAAGGACGCCCTTGGGGCAAGGAGGAAGGGCATTTGGGACGCACGCCAGCGAGAGGACTGCCTCCCTTCCCCAAGGAGGCGGCGCGCGCTCGATCCATGCCTCCGCTGGGAGGGGGAGAGGAGCCGATGGAGATAGGTGGTGCTAAGGCTCACTCCACAGTCGGAGCCCTAACTCCGGGAGCAGTCAAGATGAAGCCTCCTAGAGGAACCAGGAAGTGCTACATCTGCGACAGTGCTCAGCATATGGCAAAAGAGTGTCCCCAGCGGTTTCACAAGCATACTGCAGCCGCAGCGACAGTAACAGACGCAATTCAGCAGAGGGAGTCGCAGCAGGAAAACTCCACTGTCTGGCTGGAGATGGCGTCTCTGGGGACCAGCCAGACAAGTCAGTGAAGCAATCCCCAGGGATCTTACAGCCCACCGACCCCCTCCCACCCAAACCAGTAGTGCAGCTCACCGCATCCCTTCAGCTCCCCAATGGGCTACTTGTGGAAATTCCCATCACCTTCGACTCGGGGAGCAATGCAGATTTTATAGACATGCAGTTCCTCCAGCAACATGGCATAGCCCTTCTGCCAGCGGCGGTACCTCTGAAAGTCGTCACAGTGGACGGCAGGGAGCTACTGGGAGGGCAAGTGCTACAGCAGACGCCGCCAATGGTGATGCGCATTGGAAACCACCGTGAGGTCATCAGCTTCAACGTCACCCGCCTGTCAGACACGCCCATAGTGTTGGGAATGAGTTGGCTGGATAGGCACAGCCCGGCATTAGCTTGGTACCAGCGGCAACTGACCTTCGGCTCCTCTTACTGCGCAGAACACTGCATCCTGGCGGACTTGGAAGATGAGGGGCACGAGGATGGACCACAGCTGAACTTGGGCATGTTGCAAGCGGTGCCTAACAAATACAAGGAGTTTTTGGAGGTCTTCTGCGAGAAAGAGGCGGATAAGCTGCCACCCCACAGACCCTACGACTGCAAGATTGACCTCCTGCCCGGGGCGACGCTCCCGACGGGGAAACTGTACTCCATGTCTGAGGATGAATTGCAAGAGCTCAGGGAGTTCATAGATCACAACCTGAAGCGGGGATTCATCCGGGAGTCCAAGGCGGCAGGAGGCAGTCCAGTGTTCTTTGTAAAGAAGCGGGACACGCCCCAAAAGAGGCTGGTCGTTGATTTCCGCTTCTTGAACCTCAAGACCAAGCCCTCAGCCTTCCCTATGCCCAAGATCGATGACCTGCTGGCGACGGTGAGGAAGGGTCGCATCTTTACCAAGTTGGATCTGCGCGGAGCGTACAATCTCATTCGCGTACGGGAAGGCGACGAGTGGAAAACAACCATGTTTACGCCGCTGGGCACTTATGAATACAGAGTTATGCCTTTTGGATTAAAAAATGGTTCCCACTGCTTTCAAGCCTTCATGCATCATGTCTTGGCGGGTCTCCTCTACAAGAAGTGCGTCTGCTTCCTGGATGACATCCTAATCTTCTCGGAATCGCCGGAGGCTCACGAGAGAGATGTTAGGGAAGTTCTGCAGAGGCTGCGGGAGCACAGGCTGTACGCCAAGCTGGAGAAGTGCCAGTTCGACAAGACGGAGGTGGATTTCTTGGGCTACAAACTGTCCGACAAGGGACTGGCTATGGACGGTGCCAAGGTACGTGCAGTACTGGATTGGAAGAGCCCACGCAATAGGAAGGAAGTACAGAGGTTTGTCGGTTTTGCCAACTTTTATCGCAAGTTCATCAAGGGTTTCGCCATGCAGACAGCGGCCATCACCGACACCCTCAGTTCCAAGAATAAGAGGTTCATCTGGACGGAGCAGGCAGAGCAGTCCTTTCAGAAGCTCAAGCAGCTCTTCGCTTCCGAAGAGAACCTACTGCACATAAATCCCAGCAGGCCCATGAGAGTGGAGACGGACGCCTCAGACAGGGCCGTGGGAGCCGTTCTGTTGCAGCAAGACCACCAGGGGGACTGGAAGCCGTGCGCTTTCTACTCCAGAAAACTCAGCAAAGCGGAGCAGAACTACACCATTTGGGACAGGGAGTTGCTGGCCATACATGCAGCCTTCAAGGCGTGGCGGCACTTCCTCGTCGGAGCCAAGCACACGGTGCAGGTCCGCACAGACCATAAGAACTTGGAGTACTGGCGCACGGCGAGGTTCCTGAACCAGCGACACATCCGCTGGGCGGAGTTCTTTGCAGATTTCGACTTCAGAATTGAGTACATCCCAGGAAACAGCAACGTCTTGGCGGACGCGCTGTCCAGAAAACCGCAGTATCTGGAGGCAGAGGCACCGGCGGCGGCCAAGCACATTTTCACACCACAGGCGTGGGCATGCGCGTCAGCCACGGTGGACCTGGACGCGGTGCGCCGCGCGCTGCAAACGGACTCGTTCGCCCGAGCCAAGATGGAGGAGGTGTGCAGTGGCAAGGCGAGGGGCGACGAATTCCAAGTGCGCGACGGCCTGCTCCTACGCAAGGGAGTCCTCTACGTACCAGGAGACAGCCTCCGCGCGAAGGTCCTGCAACAGCTGCACGACGCGCCCAGCGCGGGGCACTTCGGCAAGGAGAAGACGGTGGACTTAGTAGCCAGAGACTTTTGGTGGCCTAAGATGCGGGGGGATGTCGCGGACTATGTCAATAGGTGCGACACCTGCCAAAGGGCTAAGCCTGTGCACCAGCCGCCGGCGGGTCTGTTGGAACCGCTACAGACACCGTTCGTACCGTGGGAGAGGGTGGCCCTGGACTTTGTCACAGATCTACCCAGCTCAAGGGGCAAGACGGCAGTGCTCGTGGTAGTGGACCTGTTCACCAAGATGGCCCACTTCATTCCGTGCGCGAAGGTGGCCACGGCCGAGCAGACCGCTAAGATGTTCATAGACCACGTGTTCAAGGTGCACGGCCTACCACGGTCTATTTTGTCCGACCGGGGGCGCCAGTTCATCTCCAACTTCTGGCAAAAGCTGATGGGATTCCTGAACGTCAAGGTCAGCCTGGCGTCGGCGAGACACCCGCAAACTAACGGGCAGGCGGAAAGGGTCAACGCCATCATGCAGCAGTACCTGAGATGCTACGCGAACCAGCAGCCATCGACCTGGGTGGACTATCTACCGTTGGCCGAGTTTGCCTACAACAACACGAAGCACGGGTCCACGGGGGTGACACCATTTTTCGCTAACTACGGGAGGCATCCCAGAACCTTCCCGGTTCTGGACACAGTGCGGGAGGGGGAGCCACAGGGAGCAGAGGACGTGGCAGCGGAGTTGCAGGAGATCCACGAGCAGCTCAGGAGGCAGTTAGAGTTGGCAAAACAGGCTTACAAAGTGCAGGCAGATCGACACAGGAGGGTTGGGGAGGACATCCAGGCGGGAGACTGGGTCTGGTTGGCAGCACAAGCAATTCCAGCCAGATCGTTAGCCAAGAAGAAACTAGGGCACAAGCAGCTAGGGCCTTACCAAGTAGAGGCGCAGATCAACCCAGTGGCCTTCCGGTTGACACTCCCGGAGGGTTCCAGAATGCACCCGGTCTTTCATAGATCAGTGCTCACGCCCTACAGAGAGCCCCACAGGTTTCAAGCACCGGAGAAGGCGCCAGTCCCGCTCAGAGAAGCGCCCAAAAAAGGGGGGTCGCCGAAAGGGGAGCCACTTAATGAAGCCACTGAGATTTTAGACTCAAGGTGGGGGGAGGACGGGATTGAATATCTTCTCGCCACAGAGGACACCCCGGCCAGCGCCAACAGGTGGGTGCCGGATTACGCAGTGGAAGAGCAGTTGCTCAAGGAAGAATTCCACACACTTTTCCCGCACAAGCCTATGCCGGCGGGCTTTTTCGAGGATTGTTTGTTCACACCCACACTCTCGGCCAGCACTTTCCGGGGTTTCTCGTCAGCTGAGGACTCGGCTCCGGGAGGCAGCTCCCCGGAGGGATCACTTTCAGGTTTTGGCACGGGGGGATCTTATTGGTGGGAGGACCAACCCGAAGTGGGCTGGTGCAGAGACATGCCGAAGGGGCCCTGGGAGGTGGACCCCCATCAAGCAACAGGGGGAGGAGGGCTCTTGGGTGATTTGGGGTCGAGCTCAGATTTCGAGCACACCGCGCAGGAGATGGAAGCGGAGGAGGTCATCGTCGACGAGCCCATGGGGGAATTCCCGGACTTATCTCGATGGTTGCAAGCCTCAGGGGACGAGCTGTATCCTGGACTCACCCCTACAACAATGGAGCACCCGGAACCCGCACCGGAAGAGGGGGAGGGGGGAAGGGGGGGCTTCGAGGGGGGATGGATGTCAGGGGTTCAGAAGGAGAGACACAGGAGGGGGAGCAAATGGAGAGTGAGGAGGAGGAGTACGAGGGGGGCGCAGGCAGTGACAGTGGCCAGAGTTATTCCACAAGCCTCTCTAGCGAATCGGAGGACTCACAGAAGGGAGCGCCGGTGGCCAGAGCAAGGGAGATTCCAAGGGAGAAACCTCAAGAGGGAGGGGCCAGCGGGGAGTCCCTGAACAGCAGCTGGAGATCAGGGCCAGCGTCTCCACCAGAGCGCAGTGGGGAGGGGGAGTCCCAGGAGTCGGGACCAGTGTCCTCACCACCAGAGGGAGGAGAGGAGTCAGGTTTGGCAACACCCACATCAGGAAGCGGGGAAACGGTCAGAAGGAAAGTCACCGGCTGGGCGCGCGCGCCAAGTTCAAATGTACAGGAGCGCGGCACAGCGGGGAGCCCGGGAAGGGAGCCAGGTCCTAAAGCCCGCCGGAGGGAGGGGCAAGACTCAGGAGGCTCCGCGTCAGAGGAGTCCAGGAAGGAGGGAACCCCAGAGGGCAGAAGGACCCAACGCAGGAAAGAGCAGCGGAAGAGGTGGAGCCGGGCTAGAATCTTAAACTGGTGTGGGTGGAGCAGTGAGTCAGAGGGGACTTAGCCGGTCTAGCGTTAAGACGTGGGTCTGCGCGCCCAGAGCTTGGAAATGGAAACTAAACTTCAATAAAGACTTTTGTATATAATATCCACTGGGCGTTGGTCCTCTGTGAGCTGGGACCTAGCGGCAGTCCTGACAGCAGTGCTGTCAGCTGATCCTCCGCGCTCATGGCTGTCACCGTTTGTGAGCTTTGCAAAAAATTTTTTTGCGTTCTTTGGGAAGGGACTTACTGTCAGAGCTACCCGAGGTCCCAGCTCACAAGAGACCAAAGTCCAGTCCAAGATATATACAAAAGGTTTTATTGAAGAACATTGTTGTCGTTACATCCAAGCTCCGTGGCTCCGCATCTGTTACCCTTAGATGTTAGAAGTCACCTCTGAGTCAGTCCCGCCCCTGCACCAGCTTAAGAGGCTTGTACTGCTCCACCTTTTCCTCTCCTTCCTTTTCCGCAGGGTCTTCCTGCCCCCCTGTGCTCCCTCCCTCCGGGACTCCCCCGAGGCTGAGTCTTCTGACGCCTGCTCCCCCCTCCTTCGTGCTTTGGGACCAGGCTCCTCCTCAGGGCTCTCCTCATTTCCGCGCGCCTCCACATTTGAACTTGGCGCGCGTACGTTGCCTCTGACCTTCCTTTCGACCGTTACGCTACTAACGGTACTACACTCCTCCCCTTCCGGCAGGACGTTCTGCTCCGAACTCCTTCCCCTCTCTGCTTCCTGTTCTGCTCTTTCTGACACACTGGCAACTCCACCCCCTTCACTCCGTTCCGACGGAGAGGCCGGTCCCGATCTCCAACCCCCACTGGGGATTCCCTCTCCGTTCCCCTGCTTCTGACTGCTTCCCTCTCTACTGCCCCTTGGCCTGACCAGGGGGGCTCCCTTTTGGGAATCCTCGGATTCACTTGACGGACTCACTGACAACCTCGGGTCGTCGTCGTCCTCTTCCTCGTCGCCCTGGGACCCCTCCCCCTCGCTCTCTGTCCCTGAAACCCTGACACTAACCCTAACCCTAACCCTAACCCTAACCCTAACCCTAACCCTAACCCTGTCCAACAGGGGGCGCCAGTTCATATCCAACTTCTGGCAAAAGCTGATGGGTTTCCTGAACGTCAAGGTCAGCCTGGCGTCGGCGCGACACCCGCAGACTAACGGACAGGCGGAGAGAGTCAACGCCATCATGCAGCAGTACCTGAGATGCTACGCGAACCAGCAGCCCTCGACCTGGGTGGACTACCTACCGCTAGCCGAGTTTGCCTACAACAACACGAAACACGTGCCCACGGGGGTGACACCGTTTTTCGCCAACAATGGGCGGCATCCCAGAACCTTCCCGGGTTTGGAGAAAGTGAGGGAGGGGGAGCCGCAAGGAGCAGAGGCCATGGCAGCGGAGTTGCAGGAGATCCACGAGCAGCTCAGGAGGCAGTTAGAGATGGCGAAACAGGCGTACAAAGTGCAGGCAGACCGACACAGGAGGGTTGGGGAAGATATCCGGGTAGGAGACTGGGTCTGGTTAGCAGCCCAAGCAGTTCCGGCCAGATCGTTGGCCAAGAAGAAGCTCGGGCACAAGCAGCTAGGGCCTTACCAAGTAGAGGCGCAGATCAACCCAGTGGCCTTCCGTTTAACACTCCCGGAGGGGTCCAAAATGCACCCGGTCTTTCATAGATCAGTGCTCACACCCTACAAATAGCCCCACAGGTTTCAGGCACCAGGGACAGCGCCAGACCCGCTCAGGGAAGCGTCCAAAAAGGGGGGGGTCGCCGAGAAGGGGGCCACTCAACGAAGCCACTGAGATTTTAGACTCAAGGTGGGGGGAGGACGGGATTGAATATCTTCTCGCCACAGAGGACACCCCGGCCAGCGCCAACAGGTGGGTGCCGGATTACGCATTGGAGGAGCAGTTGCTCAAGGAAGAATTCCATACACTTTTCCCGCACAAGCCTATGCCGGTGGGCTTTTTCGATGATTGTCTGTTCACACTCACACTCTCGGCCAGCACTTTCCGGGGTTTCTCGTCAGCTGAGGACTCGGCTCCGGGAGGCAGCTCCCCAGAGGGCTCGCTCTCAGGTTTTGGCACAGGGGGATCTTATTGGTGGGAGGACCAACCCGAAGTGGGATGGTGCAGAGACGTGCCGGAGGGACCCTGCGAAGTGGCGACACCTCAGGCGACAGGGGGAGAAGGGGTTGTGAGTGATTTGGGGGCGGCCTCAGATTTCGAACACACCGCCCAGGAGATGGAAGCGGAGGGAATCGCAGTCGACGAGCCCATGGAGGACTTTCCGGACTTCTCACGATGGCTGCACGCCTCGGGGGACGAACTGTATCCTGAACTCACCCCGACAACTCTAGAGCACCCGGAACCCGCACCTGAAGAGGGGGAGGGGGGAAGGGGGGGCTTCGAGGGGGGGATGGATGTCAGGGGTTCAGAAGGAGAGACACAGGAGGGGGAGCAAATGGAGAGTGAGGAGGAGGAGTACGAGGGGGGCGCAGGCAGTGACAGTGGCCAGAGTTATTCCACAAGCCTCTCTAGCGAATCGGAGGACTCACAGAAGGGAGCGCCGGTGGCCAGAGCAAGGGAGATTCCAAGGGAGAAACCTCAAGAGGGAGGGGCCAGCGGGGAGTCCCTGAGCAGCAGCTGGAGATCAGGACCAGCGTCTCCACCAGAGCGCAGTGGGGAGGGGGAGTCCCAGGAGTCGGGACCAGTGTCCTCACCACCAGAGGGAGGAGAGGAGTCAGGTTTGGCAACACCCACATCAGGAAGCGGGGAAACGGTCAGAAGGAAAGTCACCGGCTGGGCGCGCGCGCCAAGTTCAAATGTACAGGAGCGCGGCACAGCGGGGAGCCCGGGAAGGGAGCCAGGTCCTAAAGCCCGCCGGAGGGAGGGGCAAGACTCAGGAGGCTCCGCGTCAGAGGAGTCCAGGAAGGAGGGAACCCCAGAGGGCAGAAGGACCCAGCGCAGGAAAGAGCAGCGCAAGAGGTGGAGCCGGGCTAGAATCTTAAACTGGTGTGGGTGGAGCAGTGAGTCAGAGGGGACTTAGCCGGTCTAGCGTAGAGACGTGGGTCTGCGCGCCCAGAGCTTGGAAATGGAAACTAAACTTTAATAAAGACGTTTGTATATAACATCCACTGGGAGCTGGGACCTAGCGGCAGTCCTGACAAGTGGTGTTAATGCTCATTAACCCAGAAATCGCAAAGTATGTGTAATGAGTCCCAAATACACAAAACCGTCTTTGCGCTTCCATATGCGTAGAAAGAAGACGAATAAGCTTTGATAGGGCTTATTTGAATTCGCATGGTGTTTTATGGGAGTGCACCAGAATCACCTCCAACCAAAGCAAAAAGGTGTTTTGGGTTCCATCCACTAAAAAAGAAAGAAGATTGGTTTTGTTGCAAATTGGTGTTTTTGGGGTTAGAATGCACATTCGCTAAAAAATCTCAAAATGAAATGTTTCTTAACAGCCGTAATCAAGCATAGGTGTTTTGGTTCCATCTCAATAGAAAGCGGACCAAAAAGTTTGGATTGTTCTTTCCATGTTCTTTCCACCCAAAAATAGCAAAGCGAAGTGTAATGATCCTAAACCTCACCAAACAGGATGTTTTGCGTTCCAGCTACATAGAAAGAAGAATTTTGGATTTCGCTTATTTCAAATCGTGTTCAGTGGTGTTAATGCTCATTAACCCAGAAATCGCAAAGTATGTGTAATGAGTCCCAAATACACAAAACCGTCTTTTCGCTTCCATATGCGTAGAAAGTAGACGAATAAGCTTTGATAGGGCTTATTTCAATTCGCATGGTGTTTTATGGGTGTGCACCAGAATCACCTCCAACCAAAGCAAAAAGGTGTTTTGGGTTCCATCCACTAAAAAAGAAAGACGATAAAGCTCTGATTGGTTTTGTTGCAAATTGGTGTTTTTGGGGTAAGAATGCACATTCACCCAAAATTCTCAGAGTGAAATGTTTCTTAACAGCTGTAATCAAGCATAGGTGTTTTGGTTCCATCTCAATAGAAAGCGGACGAAAAAGTTTGGATTTTCTTTACATGTTCTTTCCACCCACAAATAGCAAAGCGAAGTGTAATGAGCCTAAACCTCCCCAAACAGGATGTTTTGTGTTCCAGCTACATAGAAAGAAGAATTTTGGATTTCGCTTATTTCAAATCGTGTTCCGTGGTGTTAATGCTCATTAACCCAGAAATCGAAAAGTATGTGTAATGAGACCCAAATAACACAAAACCGTCTTTTCGCTTCCATATGCGTAGAAAGAAGACGAATAAGCTTTGATAGGGCTTATTTCAATTCGCATGGTGTTTTATGGGTGTGCACCAGAATCACCTCCAACCAAAGCAAAAAGGTGTTTTGGGTTCCATCCACTAAAAAAGAAACAAGATTGGTTTTGTTGCAAATTGGTGTTTTTGGGGTTAGAATGCACATTCGCTAAAAAATCTCAAAATGAAATGTTTCTTAACAGCCGTAATCAAGCATAGGTGTTTTGGTTCCATCTCAATAGAAAGCGGACCAAAAAGTTTGGATTGTTCTTTCCATGTTCTTTCCACCCAAAAATAGGAAAGCGAAGTGTAATGATCCTAAACCTCCCCAAACAGGATGTTTTGCGTTCCAGCTACATAGAAAGAAGAATTTTGGATTTCACTTATTTCAAATCGTGTTCAGTGGTGTTAATGCTCATTAACCCAGAAATCGCAAAGTATGTGTAATGAGTCCCAAATACACAAAACCGTCTTTTCGCTTCCATATGCGTAGAAAGAAGACGAATAAGCTTTGATAGGGCTTATTTCAATTCGCATGGTGTTTTATGGGTGTGCACCAGAATCACCTCCAACCAAAGCAAAAAGGTGTTTTGGGTTCCATCCACTAAAAAAGAAAGACGATAAAGCTCTGATTGGTTTTGTTGCAAATTGGTGTTTTTGGGGTAAGAATGCACATTCACCCAAAATTCTCAGAGTGAAATGCTTCTTAACAGCTGTAATCAAGCATAGGTGTTTTGGTTCCATTTCAATAGAAAGCGGACCAAAAAGTTTGGATTGTTCTTTCCATGTTCTTTCCACCCAAAAATAGCAAAACGAAGTGTAATGATCCTAAACCTCCCCATACAGGATGTTTTGCGTTCCAGCAACATAGAAAGAAGAATTTTGGATTTCACTTATTTCAAATCGGGTTCAGTGGTGTTAATGCTCATTAACCCAGAAATCGAAAAGTATGTGTAATGAGTCCCAAATACACAAAACCGTGTTTTCGCTTCCATATGCGTAGAAAGAAGACGAATTAGCTTTGATAGGGCTTATTTGAATTCGCATGGTGTTTTATGGGTGTGCACCAGAATCACCTCCAACCAAAGCAAAAAGGTGTTTTGGGTTCCATCCACTAAAAAAGAAAGAAGATAAGGCTCTGATTGGTTTTGTTGCAAATTGGTGTTTTGGGGGTTAGAATGCACATTCGCTCAAAAATCACAGAGTGAAATTTTTCTTAACAGCCCTAATCAAGCATAGGTGTTTTGGTTCCATCTCAATAGAAAGCGGACGAAAAAGTTTGGATTTTCTTTCCATGTTCTTTCCACCCACAAATAGCAAAGCGAAGTGTAATGAGCCTAAACCTCCCCAAACAGGATGTTTTGCGTTCCAGCTACATAGAAAGAAGAATTTTGGATTTCGCTTATTTCAAATCGTGTTCCGTGGTGTTAATGCTCATTAACCCAGAAATCGCAAAGTAGGTGTAAAGGTAAAGGTAAAGGTACCCCTGCCCGTACGGGCCAGTCTTGCCAGACTCTGGGGTTGTGCGCCCATCTCACTCAAGAGGCCAGGGGCCAGCGCTGTCCGAAGACACTTCCGGGTCACGTGGCCAGCATGACATCGCTGCTCTGGCGAGCCAGAGCTGCACACGGAAACGCCGTTTACCTTCCCGCTAGAAAGCGGTCCCTATTTATCTACTTGCACCCGAGGGTGCTTTCGAACTGCTAGGTTGGCAGGCGCTGGGACCGAGCAACGGGAGCGCACCCCGCTGCGGGGATTCGAACCACCGACCTTTCGATCGGCAAGCCCTAGGTGCTGAGGCTTTTACCCACAGCGCCACCCGCATCCCTAAAAGTAGGTGTAATGAGTCCCAAATACACAAAACCGTCTTTTCGCTTCCATATGCGTAGAAAGAAGACGAAAAAGCTTTGATAGGGCTTATTTCAATTCGCATGGTGTTTTATGGGTGTGCACCAGAATCACCTCCAACCAAAGCAAAAAGGTGTTTTGGGTTCCATCCACTAAAAAAGAAAGAAGATAAAGCTCTGATTGGTTTTGTTGCAAATTGGTGTTTTTGGGGTTAGAATGCACATTCGCTCAAAAATCTCAGAATGAAATATTTATTAACAGCCGCAATCAAGAATAGGTGTTTTGGTTCCATCTCAATAGAAAGCGGACCAAAAAGTTTGGATTGTTCTTTCCATGTTCTTTCCACCCACAAATAGCAAAGCAAAGTGTGATGAGCCTAAACCTCCCCAAACAGGATGTTTTGCGTTCCAGCTACATAGAAAGAAGAATTTTGGATTTCGCTTATTTCAAATCGTGTTCCGTGGTGTTAATGCTCATTAACCCAGAAATCGCAATGTGTAATGAGTCCCAAATAACACAAAACCGTCTTTGCGCTTCCATATGCGTAGAGAGAAGACGAATTAGCTTTGATAGGTCTTATTTCAATTCACATGGTGTTTTATGGGTGTGCACCAGAATCACCTCCAACCAAAGCAAAAAGGTGTTTTGGGTTCCATCCACTAAAAAAGAAAGAAGATAAAGCTCTGATTGGTTTTGTTGCAAATTGGTGTTTTGGGTTTTAGAATGCACATTCGCTCAAAAATCTCAGAGTGAAATTTTTCTTAACAGCACTAATCAAGCATAGGTGTTTTGGTTCCATCTCAATAGAAAGCGGACGAAAATGTTTGGATTTTCTTTCCATGTTCTTTCCACCCACAAATAGCAAAGCGAAGTGTAATGAGCCTAAACCTCCCCAAACAGGATGCTTTGCGTTCCAGCTACATAGAAAGAAGAATTTTGGATTTCGCTTATTTCAAATCGTGTTCAGTGGTGTTAATCCTCATTAACCCAGAAATCGCAAAGTATGTGTAATGAGTCCCAAGTAACACAAAACCGTCTTTTCGCTTCCATATGCGTAGAAAGAAGACGAATAAGCTTTGATAGGGCTTATTTCAATTCGCATGGTGTTTTATGGGTGTGCACCAGAATCACCTCCAACCAAAGCAAAAAGGTGTTTTGGGTTCCATCCACTAAAAAAGAAAGAAGATAAAGCTCTGATTGGTTTTGTTGCAAATTGGTGTTTTTGGGGTTAGAATGCACATTCGCTCAAAAATCTCAGAATGAAATGTTTCTTAACAGCCGTAATCAAGCATAGGTGTTTTGGTTCCATCTCAATAGAAAGCGGACCAAAAAGTTTGGATTGTTCTTTCCATGTTCTTTCCACCCAAAAATAGCAAAGCGAAGTGTAATGATCCTAAACCTCCCCAAACAGGATGTTTTGCGTTCCAGCTACATAGAAAGAAGAATTTTGGATTTCGCTTATTTCAAATCGTGTTCAGTGGTGTTAATGCTCATTAACCCAGAAATCGCAAAGTATGTGTAATGAGTCCCAAATACACAAAACCGTCTTTGCGCTTCCATATGCGTAGATAGAAGACGAATAAGCTTTGATAGGGCTTATTTGAATTCGCATGGTGTTTTATGGGAGTGCACCAGAATCACCTCCAACCAAAGCAAAAAGGTGTTTTGGGTTCCATCCACTAAAAAAGAAAGACGATAAAGCTCTGATTGGTTTTGTTGCAAATTGGTGTTTTGGGCGTTAGAATGCACATTCGCTCAAAAATCTCAGAGTGAAGTATTTCTTAACAGCCCAAATCAAGCATAGATGTTTTGGTTACATCTCAATAGAAAGCGGACAAATAAGTTTGGATTTTCTTTACATGTTCTTTCCACCCACAAATAGCAAAGCGAAGTGTAATGAGCCTAAACCTCCCCAAACAGGATGTTTTGCGTTCCAGCTACATAGAAAGAAGAATTTTCGATTTCGCTTATTTCAAATCGTGTTCCGTGGTGTTAATGCTCATTAACCCAGAAATCGCAAAGTAAGTGTAATGAGTCCCAAATAACACAAAACCGTCTTTTCGCTTCCATATGCGTAGAAAGAAGACGAATAAGCTTTGATAGGGCTTATTTCAATTTGCATGGTGTTTTATGGGTGTGCACCAGAATCACCTCCAACCAAAGCAAAAAGGTGTTTTGGGTTCCATCCACTAAAAAAGAAAGAAGATTGGTTTTGTTGCAAATTGGTGTTTTTGGGGTTAGAATGCACATTCGCTAAAAAATCTCAAAATGAAATGTTTCTTAACAGCCGTAATCAAGCATAGGTGTTTTGGTTCCATCTCAATAGAAAGCGGACCAAAAAGTTTGGATTGTTCTTTCCATGTTCTTTCCACCCAAAAATAGGAAAGCGAAGTGTAATGATCCTAAACCTCCCCAAACAGGATGTTTTGCGTTCCAGCAACATAGAAAGAAGAATTTTGGATTTCGCTTATTTCAAATCGTGTTCCGTGGTGTTAATGCTCATTAACCCAGAAATCGCAAAGTATGTGTAATGAGTCCCAAATACACAAAACCGTCTTTTCGCTTCCATATGCGTAGAAAGAAGACGAATTAGCTTTGATAGGGCTTATTTGAATTCGCATGGTGTTTTATGGGTGTGCACCAGAATCACCTCCAACCAAAGCAAAAAGGTGTTTTGGGTTCCATCCACTAAAAAAGAAAGAAGATAAGGCTCTGATTGGTTTTGTTGCAAATTGGTGTTTTGGGGGTTAGAATGCACATTCGCTCAAAAATCACAGAGTGAAATTTTTCTTAACAGCCCTAATCAAGCATAGGTGTTTTGGTTCCATCTCAATAGAAAGCGGACGAAAGAGTTTGGATTTTCTTTACATGTTCTTTCCACCCACAAATAGCAAAGCGAAGTGTAATGAGCCTAAACCTCCCCAAACAGGATGTTTTGTGTTCCAGCTACATAGAAAGAAGAATTTTGGATTTCGCTTATTTCAAATCGTGTTCCGTGGTGTTAATGCTCATTAACCCAGAAATCGAAAAGTATGTGTAATGAGTCCCAAATACACAAAACCGTCTTTTCGCTTCCATATGCGTAGAAAGAAGACGAATTAGCTTTGATAGGGCTTATTTGAATTCGCATGGTGTTTTATGGGTGTGCACCAGAATCACCTCCAACCAAAGCAAAAAGGTGTTTTGGGTTCCATCCACTAAAAAATAAAGAAGATAAGGCTCTGATTGGTTTTGTTGCAAATTGGTGTTTTGGGGGTTAGAATGCACATTCGCTCAAAAATCACAGAGTGAAATTTTTCTTAACAGCCCTAATCAAGCATAGGTGTTTTGGTTCCATCTCAATAGAAAGCGGACGAAAGAGTTTGGATTTTCTTTACATGTTCTTTCCACCCACAAATAGCAAAGCGAAGTGTAATGAGCCTAAACCTCCCCAAACAGGATGTTTTGTGTTCCAGCTACATAGAAAGAAGAATTTTGGATTTCGCTTATTTCAAATCGTGTTCAGTGGTGTTAATGCTCATTAACCCAGAAATCGCAAAGTATGTGTAATGAGACCCAAATAACACAAAACCGTCTTTTCGCTTCCATATGCGTAGAAAGAAGACGAATAAGCTTTGATAGGGCTTATTTCAATTCGCATGGTGTTTTATGGGTGTGCACCAGAATCACCTCCAACCAATGCAAAAAGGTGTTTTGGGTTCCATCCACTAAAAAAGAAACAAGATAAAGCTCTGATTGGTTTTGTTGCAAATTGGTGTTTTTGGGGTTAGAATGCACATTCGCTCAAAAATCTCAGAATGAAATGTTTCTTAACAGCCGTAATCAAGCATAGGTGTTTTGGTTCCATCTCAATAGAAAGCGGACCAAAAAGTTTGGATTGTTCTTTCCATGTTCTTTCCACCCAAAAATAGCAAAGCGAAGTGTAATGATCCTAAACCTCCCCAAACAGGATGTTTTGCGTTCCAGCTACATAGAAAGAAGAATTTTGGATTTCGCTTATTTCAAATCGTGTTCAGTGGTGTTAATGCTCATTAACCCAGAAATCGCAAAGTATGTGTAATGAGTCCCAAATACACAAAACCGTCTTTGCGCTTCCATATGCGTAGAAAGAAGACGAATAAGCTTTGATAGGGCTTATTTGAATTCGCATGGTGTTTTATGGGAGTGCACCAGAATCACCTCCAACCAAAGCAAAAAGGTGTTTTGGGTTCCATCCACTAAAAAAGAAAGACGATAAAGCTCTGATTGGTTTTGTTGCAAATTGGTGTTTTGGGCGTTAGAATGCACATTCGCTCAAAAATCTCAGAGTGAAATTTTTCTTAACAGCCCTAATCAAGCATAGATGTTTTGGTTACATCTCAATAGAAAGCGGACGAAAAAGTTTGGATTTTCTTTACATGTTCTTTCCACCCACAAATAGCAATGCGAAGTGTAATGAGCCTAAACCTCCCCAAACAGGATGTTTTGTGTTCCAGCTACATAGAAAGAAGAATTTTGGATTTCGCTTATTTCAAATCGTGTTCCGTGGTGTTAATGCTCATTAACCCAGAAATCGCAAAGTATGTGTAATGAGTCCCAAATAACACAAAACCGTCTTTGCGCTTCCATATGCGTATAAAGAAGACGAATAAGCTTTGATAGGGCTTATTTCAATTCGCATGGTGTTTTATGGGTGTGCACCAGAATCACCTCCAACCAAAGCAAAAAGGTGTTTTGGGTTCCATCCACTAAAAAAGAAAGAAGATTGGTTTTGTTGCAAATTGGTGTTTTTGGGGTTAGAATGCACATTCGCTAAAAAATCTCAAAATGAAATGTTTCTTAACAGCCGTAATCAAGCATAGGTGTTTTGGTTCCATCTCAATAGAAAGCGGACGAAAAAATTTGGATTTTCTTTCCATGTTCTTTCCACCCACGAATAGCAAAGCGAAGTGTAATGAGCCTAAACCTCCCTAAACAGGATGTTTTGCGTTCCAGCTACATAGAAAGAAGAATTTTGGATTTCGCTTATTTCAAATCGTGTTCCGTGGTGTTAATGCTCATTAACCCAGAAATCGCAAAGTAGGTGTAATGAGTCCCAAATACACAAAACCGTCTTTGCGCTTCCATATGCGTAGAAAGAAGACGAATAAGCTTTGATAGGGCTTATTTCAATTCGCATGGTGTTTTATGGGTGTGCACCAGAATCACCTCCAACCAAAGCAAAAAGGTGTTTTGGGTTCCATCCACTAAAAAAGAAAGAAGATTGGTTTTGTTGCAAATTGGTGTTTTTGGGGTTAGAATGCACATTCGCTAAAAAATCTCAAAATGAAATGTTTCTTAACAGCCGTAATCAAGCATAGGTGTTTTGGTTCCATCTCAATAGAAAGCGGACGAAAAAATTTGGATTTTCTTTCCATGTTCTTTCCACCCACGAATAGCAAAGCGAAGTGTAATGAGCCTAAACCTCCCTAAACAGGATGTTTTGCGTTCCAGCTACATAGAAAGAAGAATTTTGGATTTCGCTTATTTCAAATCGTGTTCCGTGGTGTTAATGCTCATTAACCCAGAAATCGCAAAGTAGGTGTAATGAGTCCCAAATACACAAAAGCGTCTTTGCGCTTCCATATGCGTAGAAAGAAGACGAATAAGCTTTGATAGGGCTTATTTCAATTCGCATGGTGTTTTATGGGTGTGCACCAGAATCACCTCCAACCAAAGCAAAAAGGTGTTTTGGGTTCCTTCCACTAAAAAAGAAAGACGATAAAGCTCTGATTGGTTTTGTTGCAAATTGGTGTTTTTGGGGTAAGAATGCACATTCACCCAAAATTCTCAGAGTGAAATGCTTCTTAACAGCTGTAATCAAGCATAGGTGTTTTGGTTCCATTTCAATAGAAAGCGGACTAAAAAGTTTGGATTGTTCTTTCCATGTTCTTTCCACCCACGAATAGCAAAGCGAAGTGTAATGAGCCTAAACCTCCCTAAACAGGATGTTTTGCGTTCCAGCTACATAGAAAGAAGAATTTTGGATTTCGCTTATTTCAAATCGTGTTCCGTGGTGTTAATGCTCATTAACCCAGAAATCGCAAAGTAAGTGTAATGAGTCCCAAATAACACAAAACCGTCTTTGCGCTTCCATATGCGTAGAAAGAAGACGAATAAGCTTTGATAGGGCTTATTTCAATTTGCATGGTGTTTTATGGGTGTGCACCAGAATCACCTCCAACCAAAGCAAAAAGGTGTTTTGGGTTCCATCCACTGAAAAAGAAAGAAGATTGGTTTTGTTGCAAATTGGTGTTTTTGGGGTTAGAATGCACATTCGCTAAAAAATCTCAAAATGAAATGTTTCTTAACAGCCGTAATCAAGCATAGGTGTTTTGGTTCCATCTCAATAGAAAGCGGACCAAAAAGTTTGGATTGTTCTTTCCATGTTCTTTCCACCCAAAAATAGGAAAGCGAAGTGTAATGATCCTAAACCTCCCCAAACAGGATGTTTTGCGTTCCAGCTACATAGAAAGAAGAATTTTGGATTTCGCTTATTTCAAATCGTGTTCCGTGGTGTTAATGCTCATTAACCCAGAAATCGCAAAGTATGTGTAATGAGTCCCAAATACACAAAACCGTCTTTTCGCTTCCATATGCGTAGAAAGAAGACGAATAAGCTTTGATAGGGCTTATTTCAATTTGCATGGTGTTTTATGGGTGTGCACCGGAATCACCTCCAACCAAAGCAAAAAGGTGTTTTGGGTTCCATCCACTAAAAAAGAAAGAAGATAAAGCTCTGATTGGTTTTGTTGCAAATTGGTGTTTTTGGGGTAAGAATGCACATTCACCCAAAATTCTCAGAGTGAAATGCTTCTTAACAGCTGTAATCAAGCATAGGTGTTTTGGTTCCATTTCAATAGAAAGCGGACCAAAAAGTTTGGATTGTTCTTTCCATGTTCTTTCCACCCAAAAATAGCAAAACGAAGTGTAATGATCCTAAACCTCCCCATACAGGATGTTTTGCGTTCCAGCAACATAGAAAGAAGAATTTTGGATTTCGCTTATTTCAAATCGTGTTCAGTGGTGTTAATGCTCATTAACCCAGAAATCGAAAAGTATGTGTAATGAGTCCCAAATACACAAAACCGTGTTTTCCCTTCCATATGCGTAGAAAGAAGACGAATTAGCTTTGATAGGGCTTATTTGAATTCGCATGGTGTTTTATGGGTGTGCACCAGAATCACCTCCAACCAAAGCAAAAAGGTGTTTTGGGTTCCATCCACTAAAAAAGAAAGAAGATAAGGCTCTGATTGGTTTTGTTGCAAATTGGTGTTTTGGGGGTTAGAATGCACATTCGCTCAAAAATCACAGAGTGAAATTTTTCTTAACAGCCCTAATCAAGCATAGGTGTTTTGGTTCCATCTCAATAGAAAGCGGACGAAAAAGTTTGGATTTTCTTTACATGTTCTTTCCACCCACAAATAGCAAAGCGAAGTGTAATGAGCCTAAACCTCCCCAAACAGGATGTTTTGTGTTCCAGCTACATAGAAAGAAGAATTTTGGATTTCGCTTATTTCAAATCGTGTTCCGTGGTGTTAATGCTCATTAACCCAGAAATCGAAAAGTATGTGTAATGAGACCCAAATACACAAAACCGTCTTTTCGCTTCCATATGCGTATAAAGAAGACGAATTAGCTTTGATAGGGCTTATTTGAATTCGCATGGTGTTTTATGGTAGTGCACTAGAATCACCATCAACCAAAGCAAAAAGGTCTTTTAGGTTCCATCCACTAAAAAAGAAAGAAGATAAAGCTCTGATTGGTTTTGTTGCAAATTGGTGTTTTGGGGGTTAGAATGCACATTCGCTCAAAAATCTCAGAGTGAAATTTTTCTTAACAGCACTAATCAAGCATAGGTGTTTTGGTTCCATCTCAATAGAAAGCGGACCAAAAAGTTTGGATTGTTCTTTCCATGTTCTTTCCACCCACAAATAGCAAAGCGAAGTGTAATGAGCCTAAACCTCCCCAAACAGGATGCTTTGCGTTCCAGCTACATAGAAAGAAGAATTTTGGATTTCGCTTATTTCAAATCATGTTCCGTGGTGTTAATGCTCATTAACCCAGAAATCGCAAAGTATGTGTAATGAGTCCCAAATACACAAAACCGTGTTTTCCCTTCCATATGCGTAGAAAGAAGACGAATTAGCTTTGATAGGGCTTATTTGAATTCGCATGGTGTTTTATGGGTGTGCACCAGAATCACCTCCAACCAAAGCAAAAAGGTGTTTTGGGTTCCATCCACTAAAAAAGAAAGAAGATAAGGCTCTGATTGGTTTTGTTGCAAATTGATGTTTTGGGGGTTAGAATGCACATTCGCTCAAAAATCACAGAGTGAAATTTTTCTTAACAGCCCTAATCAAGCATAGGTGTTTTGGTTCCATCTCAATAGAAAGCGGACGAAAAAGTTTGGATTTTCTTTACATGTTCTTTCCACCCACAAATAGCAAAGCGAAGTGTAATGAGCCTAAACCTCCCCAAACAGGATGTTTTGTGTTCCAGCTACATAGAAAGAAGAATTTTGGATTTCGCTTATTTCAAATCGTGTTCAGTGGTGTTAATGCTCATTAACCCAGAAATCGCAAAGTATGTGTAATGAGACCCAAATAACACAAAACCGTCTTTTCGCTTCCATATGCGTAGAAAGAAGACGAATAAGCTTTGATAGGGCTTATTTCAATTCGCATGGTGTTTTATGGGTGTGCACCAGAATCACCTCCAACCAAAGCAAAAAGGTGTTTTGGGTTCCATCCACTAAAAAAGAAACAAGATAAAGCTCTGATTGGTTTTGTTGCAAATTGGTGTTTTTGGGGTTAGAATGCACATTCGCTCAAAAATCTCAGAATGAAATGTTTCTTAACAGCCGTAATCAAGCATAGGTGTTTTGGTTCCATCTCAATAGAAAGCGGACCAAAAAGTTTGGATTGTTCTTTCCATGTTCTTTCCACCCAAAAATAGCAAAGCGAAGTGTAATGATCCTAAACCTCCCCAAACAGGATGTTTTGCGTTCCAGCTACATAGAAAGAAGAATTTTGGATTTCGCTTATTTCAAATCGTGTTCAGTGGTGTTAATGCTCATTAACCCAGAAATCGCAAAGTATGTGTAATGAGTCCCAAATACACAAAACCGTCTTTGCGCTTCCATATGCGTAGAAAGAAGACGAATAAGCTTTGATAGGGCTTATTTGAATTCGCATGGTGTTTTATGGGAGTGCACCAGAATCACCTCCAACCAAAGCAAAAAGGTGTTTTGGGTTCCATCCACTAAAAAAGAAAGACGATAAAGCTCTGATTGGTTTTGTTGCAAATTGGTGTTTTGGGCGTTAGAATGCACATTCGCTCAAAAATCTCAGAGTGAAATTTTTCTTAACAGCCCTAATCAAGCATAGATGTTTTGGTTACATCTCAATAGAAAGCGGACGAAAAAGTTTGGATTTTCTTTACATGTTCTTTCCACCCACAAATAGCAATGCGAAGTGTAATGAGCCTAAACCTCCCCAAACAGGATGTTTTGTGTTCCAGCTACATAGAAAGAAGAATTTTGGATTTCGCTTATTTCAAATCGTGTTCCGTGGTGTTAATGCTCATTAACCCAGAAATCGCAAAGTATGTGTAATGAGTCCCAAATAACACAAAACCGTCTTTGCGCTTCCATATGCGTATAAAGAAGACGAATAAGCTTTGATAGGGCTTATTTCAATTCGCATGGTGTTTTATGGGTGTGCACCAGAATCACCTCCAACCAAAGCAAAAAGGTGTTTTGGGTTCCATCCACTAAAAAAGAAAGAAGATTGGTTTTGTTGCAAATTGGTGTTTTTGGGGTTAGAATGCACATTCGCTAAAAAATCTCAAAATGAAATGTTTCTTAACAGCCGTAATCAAGCATAGGTGTTTTGGTTCCATCTCAATAGAAAGCGGACGAAAAAATTTGGATTTTCTTTCCATGTTCTTTCCACCCACGAATAGCAAAGCGAAGTGTAATGAGCCTAAACCTCCCTAAACAGGATGTTTTGCGTTCCAGCTACATAGAAAGAAGAATTTTGGATTTCGCTTATTTCAAATCGTGTTCCGTGGTGTTAATGCTCATTAACCCAGAAATCGCAAAGTAGGTGTAATGAGTCCCAAATACACAAAACCGTCTTTGCGCTTCCATATGCGTAGAAAGAAGACGAATAAGCTTTGATAGGGCTTATTTCAATTCGCATGGTGTTTTATGGGTGTGCACCAGAATCACCTCCAACCAAAGCAAAAAGGTGTTTTGGGTTCCATCCACTAAAAAAGAAAGAAGATTGGTTTTGTTGCAAATTGGTGTTTTTGGGGTTAGAATGCACATTCGCTAAAGAATCTCAAAATGAAATGTTTCTTAACAGCCGTAATCAAGCATAGGTGTTTTGGTTCCATCTCAATAGAAAGCGGACGAAAAAATTTGGATTTTCTTTCCATGTTCTTTCCACCCACGAATAGCAAAGCGAAGTGTAATGAGCCTAAACCTCCCTAAACAGGATGTTTTGCGTTCCAGCTACATAGAAAGAAGAATTTTGGATTTCGCTTATTTCAAATCGTGTTCCGTGGTGTTAATGCTCATTAACCCAGAAATCGCAAAGTAGGTGTAATGAGTCCCAAATACACAAAACCGTCTTTGCGCTTCCATATGCGTAGAAAGAAGACGAATAAGCTTTGATAGGGCTTATTTCAATTCGCATGGTGTTTTATGGGTGTGCACCAGAATCACCTCCAACCAAAGCAAAAAGGTGTTTTGGGTTCCTTCCACTAAAAAAGAAAGACGATAAAGCTCTGATTGGTTTTGTTGCAAATTGGTGTTTTTGGGGTAAGAATGCACATTCACCCAAAATTCTCAGAGTGAAATGCTTCTTAACAGCTGTAATCAAGCATAGGTGTTTTGGTTCCATTTCAATAGAAAGCGGACTAAAAAGTTTGGATTGTTCTTTCCATGTTCTTTCCACCCACGAATAGCAAAGCGAAGTGTAATGAGCCTAAACCTCCCTAAACAGGATGTTTTGCGTTCCAGCTACATAGAAAGAAGAATTTTGGATTTCGCTTATTTCAAATCGTGTTCCGTGGTGTTAATGCTCATTAACCCAGAAATCGCAAAGTAAGTGTAATGAGTCCCAAATAACACAAAACCGTCTTTGCGCTTCCATATGCGTAGAAAGAAGACGAATAAGCTTTGATAGGGCTTATTTCAATTTGCATGGTGTTTTATGGGTGTGCACCAGAATCACCTCCAACCAAAGCAAAAAGGTGTTTTGGGTTCCATCCACTGAAAAAGAAAGAAGATTGGTTTTGTTGCAAATTGGTGTTTTTGGGGTTAGAATGCACATTCGCTAAAAAATCTCAAAATGAAATGTTTCTTAACAGCCGTAATCAAGCATAGGTGTTTTGGTTCCATCTCAATAGAAAGCGGACCAAAAAGTTTGGATTGTTCTTTCCATGTTCTTTCCACCCAAAAATAGGAAAGCGAAGTGTAATGATCCTAAACCTCCCCAAACAGGATGTTTTGCGTTCCAGCTACATAGAAAGAAGAATTTTGGATTTCGCTTATTTCAAATCGTGTTCCGTGGTGTTAATGCTCATTAACCCAGAAATCGCAAAGTATGTGTAATGAGTCCCAAATACACAAAACCGTCTTTTCGCTTCCATATGCGTAGAAAGAAGACGAATAAGCTTTGATAGGGCTTATTTCAATTTGCATGGTGTTTTATGGGTGTGCACCGGAATCACCTCCAACCAAAGCAAAAAGGTGTTTTGGGTTCCATCCACTAAAAAAGAAAGAAGATAAAGCTCTGATTGGTTTTGTTGCAAATTGGTGTTTTTGGGGTAAGAATGCACATTCACCCAAAATTCTCAGAGTGAAATGCTTCTTAACAGCTGTAATCAAGCATAGGTGTTTTGGTTCCATTTCAATAGAAAGCGGACCAAAAAGTTTGGATTGTTCTTTCCATGTTCTTTCCACCCAAAAATAGCAAAACGAAGTGTAATGATCCTAAACCTCCCCATACAGGATGTTTTGCGTTCCAGCAACATAGAAAGAAGAATTTTGGATTTCGCTTATTTCAAATCGTGTTCAGTGGTGTTAATGCTCATTAACCCAGAAATCGAAAAGTATGTGTAATGAGTCCCAAATACACAAAACCGTGTTTTCCCTTCCATATGCGTAGAAAGAAGACGAATTAGCTTTGATAGGGCTTATTTGAATTCGCATGGTGTTTTATGGGTGTGCACCAGAATCACCTCCAACCAAAGCAAAAAGGTGTTTTGGGTTCCATCCACTAAAAAAGAAAGAAGATAAGGCTCTGATTGGTTTTGTTGCAAATTGGTGTTTTGGGGGTTAGAATGCACATTCGCTCAAAAATCACAGAGTGAAATTTTTCTTAACAGCCCTAATCAAGCATAGGTGTTTTGGTTCCATCTCAATAGAAAGCGGACGAAAAAGTTTGGATTTTCTTTACATGTTCTTTCCACCCACAAATAGCAAAGCGAAGTGTAATGAGCCTAAACCTCCCCAAACAGGATGTTTTGTGTTCCAGCTACATAGAAAGAAGAATTTTGGATTTCGCTTATTTCAAATCGTGTTCCGTGGTGTTAATGCTCATTAACCCAGAAATCGAAAAGTATGTGTAATGAGACCCAAATACACAAAACCGTCTTTTCGCTTCCATATGCGTATAAAGAAGACGAATTAGCTTTGATAGGGCTTATTTGAATTCGCATGGTGTTTTATGGTAGTGCACTAGAATCACCATCAACCAAAGCAAAAAGGTCTTTTAGGTTCCATCCACTAAAAAAGAAAGAAGATAAAGCTCTGATTGGTTTTGTTGCAAATTGGTGTTTTGGGGGTTAGAATGCACATTCGCTCAAAAATCTCAGAGTGAAATTTTTCTTAACAGCACTAATCAAGCATAGGTGTTTTGGTTCCATCTCAATAGAAAGCGGACCAAAAAGTTTGGATTGTTCTTTCCATGTTCTTTCCACCCACAAATAGCAAAGCGAAGTGTAATGAGCCTAAACCTCCCCAAACAGGATGCTTTGCGTTCCAGCTACATAGAAAGAAGAATTTTGGATTTCGCTTATTTCAAATCATGTTCCGTGGTGTTAATGCTCATTAACCCAGAAATCGCAAAGTATGTGTAATGAGTCCCAAATACACAAAACCGTGTTTTCCCTTCCATATGCGTAGAAAGAAGACGAATTAGCTTTGATAGGGCTTATTTGAATTCGCATGGTGTTTTATGGGTGTGCACCAGAATCACCTCCAACCAAAGCAAAAAGGTGTTTTGGGTTCCATCCACTAAAAAAGAAAGAAGATAAGGCTCTGATTGGTTTTGTTGCAAATTGATGTTTTGGGGGTTAGAAT
Source organism: Podarcis gaigeae (assembly GCF_964106915.1). NCBI lineage: Eukaryota > Metazoa > Chordata > Lepidosauria > Squamata > Lacertidae > Podarcis > Podarcis gaigeae. Next base: position 60,354 of record NW_028153267.1, on the reverse strand, counting down.
GCACATTCGCTCAAAAATCACAGAGTGAAATTTTTCTTAACAGCCCTAATCAAGCATAGGTGTTTTGGTTCCATCTCAATAGAAAGCGGACGAAAAAGTTTGGATTTTCTTTACATGTTCTTTCCACCCACAAATAGCAAAGCGAAGTGTAATGAGCCTAAACCTCCCCAAACAGGATGTTTTGTGTTCCAGCTACATAGAAAGAAGAATTTTGGATTTCGCTTATTTCAAATCGTGTTCCGTGGTGTTAATGCTCATTAACCCAGAAATCGAAAAGTATGTGTAATGAGACCCAAATACACAAAACTGTCTTTTCGCTTCCATATGCGTATAAAGAAGACGAATTAGCTTTGATAGGGCTTATTTGAATTCGCATGGTGTTTTATGGGAGTGCACTAGAATCACCATCAACCAAAGCAAAAAGGTGTTTTAGGTTCCATCCACTAAAAAAGAAAGAAGATAAAGCTCTGATTGGTTTTGTTGCAAATTGGTGTTTTGGGGGTTAGAATGCACATTCGCTCAAAAATCACAGAGTGAAATTTTTCTTAACAGCCCTAATCAAGCATAGGTGTTTTGGTTCCATCTCAATAGAAAGCGGACCAAAAAGTTTGGATTGTTCTTTCCATGTTCTTTCCACCCACAAATAGCAAAGCAAAGTGTAATGAGCCTAAACCTCCCCAAACAGGATGTTTTGCGTTCCAGCTACATAGAAAGAAGAATTTTGGATTTCGCTTATTTCAAATCGTGTTCCATGGTGTTAATGCTCATTAACCCAGAAATCGCAAAGTATGTGTAATGAGTCCCAAATACACAAAACCGTCTTTTCGCTTCCATATGCGTAGAAAGAAGACGAATAAGCTTTGATAGGGCTTATTTCAATTTGCATGGTGTTTTATGGGTGTGCAGCAGAATCACCTCCAACCAAAGCAAAAAGGTGTTTTGGGTTCCATCCACTAAAAAAGAAAGACGATAAAGCTCTGATTGGTTTTGTTGCAAATTGGTGTTTTTGGGGTAAGAATGCACATTCACCCAAAATTCTCAGAGTGAAATGCTTCTTAACAGCTGTAATCAAGCATAGGTGTTTTGGTTCCATTTCAATAGAAAGCGGACTAAAAAGTTTGGATTGTTCTTTCCATGTTCTTTCCACCCAAAAATAGCAAAACGAAGTGTAATGATCCTAAACCTCCCCATACAGGATGTTTTGCGTTCCAGCAACATAGAAAGAAGAATTTTGGATTTCGCTTATTTCAAATCGTGTTCAGTGGTGTTAATGCTCTTTAACCCAGAAATCGAAAAGTATGTGTAATGAGTCCCAAATACACAAAACCGTGTTTTCGCTTCCATATGCGTAGAAAGAAGACGAATTAGCTTTGATAGGGCTTATTTGAATTCGCATGGTGTTTTATGGGTGTGCACCAGAATCACCTCCAACCAAAGCAAAAAGGTGTTTTGGGTTCCATCCACTAAAAAAGAAAGAAGATAAGGCTGTGATTGGTTTTGTTGCAAATTGGTGTTTTGGGGGTTAGAATGCACATTCGCTCAAAAATCACAGAGTGAAATTTTTCTTAACAGCCCTAATCAAGCATAGGTGTTTTGGTTCCATCTCAATAGAAAGCGGACGAAAAAGTTTGGATTTTCTTTACATGTTCTTTCCACCCACAAATAGCAATGCGAAGTGTAATGAGCCTAAACCTCCCCAAACAGGATGTTTTGTGTTCCAGCTACATAGAAAGAAGAATTTTGGATTTCGCTTATTTCAAATCGTGTTCAGTGGTGTTAATGCTCATTAACCCAGAAATCGAAAAGTATGTGTAATGAGACCCAAATACACAAAACCGTCTTTTCGCTTCCATATGCGTATAAAGAAGACGAATTAGCTTTGATAGGGCTTATTTGAATTCGCATGGTGTTTTATGGGAGTGCACCAGAATCACCATCAACCAAAGCAAAAAGGTGTTTTAGGTTCCATCCACTAAAAAAGAAAGAAGATAAAGCTCTGATTGGTTTTGTTGCAAATTGGTGTTTTGGGGGTTAGAATGCACATTCGCTCAAAAATCTCAGAGTGAAATTTTTCTTAACAGCACTAATCAAGCATAGGTGTTTTGGTTCCATCTCAATAGAAAGCGGACCAAAAAGTTTGGATTTTCTTTACATGTTCTTTCCACCCACAAATAGCAAAGCGAAGTGTAATGAGCCTAAACCTCCCCAAACAGGATGCTTTGCGTTCCAGCTACATAGAAAGAAGAATTTTGGATTTCGCTTATTTCAAATCGTGTTCCGTGGTGTTAATGCTCATTGACCCAGAAATCGCAAAGTATGTGTAATGAGTACCAAATAACACAAAACCGTCTTTGCGCTTCCATATGCGTATAAAGAAGACGAATAAGCTTTGATAGGGCTTATTTCAATTTGCATGGTGTTTTATGGGTGTGCACCAGAATCACCTCCAACCAAAGCAAAAAGGTGTTTTGGGTTCCATCCACTAAAAAAGAAAGAAGATAAAGCTCTGATTGGTTTTGTTGCAAATTGGTGTTTTGGGGGTTAGAATGCACATTCGCTCAAAAATCTCAGAGTGAAATTTTTCTTAACCGCCCTAATCAAGCATAGGTGTTTTGGTTCCATCTCAATAGAAAGCGGACGAAAAAGTTTGGATTGTTCTTTCCATGTTCTTTCCACCCACAAATAGCAAAGCGAAGTGTAATGAGCCTAAACCTCCCCAATCAGGATGTTTTGCGTTCCAGCTACATAGAAAGAAGAATTTTGGATTTCGCTTATTTCAAATCGTGTTCAGTGGTGTTAATGCTCATTAACCCAGAAATCGCAAAGTATGTGTAATGAGACCCAAATACACGAAACCGTCTTTTCGCTTCCATATGCGTATAAAGAAGACGAATTAGTTTTGATAGGGCTTATTTGAATTTGCATGGTGTTTTATGGAAGTGCACCAGAATCACCTCCAACCAAAGCAAAAAGGTGTTTTGGGTTCCATCCACTAAAAAAGAAAGAAGATAAAGCTCTGATTGGTTTTGTTGCAAATTGGTGTTTTGGGGGTTAGAATGCACATTCGCTCAAAAATCTCAGAATGAAATGTTTCTTAACAGCCGTAATCAAGCATAGGTGTTTTGGTTCCATCTCAATAGAAAGCGGACCAAAAAGTTTGGATTGTTCTTTCCATGTTCTTTCCACCCAAAAATAGCAAAGCGAAGTGTAATGATCCTAAACCTCCCCAAACAGGATGTTTTGCGTTCCAGCTACATAGAAAGAAGAATTTTGGATTTCGCTTATTTCAAATCGTGTTCAGTGGTGTTAATGCTCATTAACCCAGAAATCGCAAAGTATGTGTAATGCGTCCCAAATACACAAAACCGTCTTTGCGCTTCCATATGCGTAGAAAGAAGACGAATAAGCTTTGATAGGGCTTATTTGAATTCGCATGGTGTTTTATGGAAGTGCACCAGAATCACCTCCAACCAAAGCAAAAAGGCGTTTTGGGTTCCATCCACTAAAAAAGAAAGACGATAAAGCTCTGATTGGTTTTGTTGCAAATTGGTGTTTTGGGGGTTAGAATGCACATTCGCTCAAAAATCTCAGAGTGAAGTATTTCTTAACAGCCCTAATCAAGCATAGATGTTTTGGTTACATCTCAATAGAAAGCGGACAAATAAGTTTGGATTTTCTTTACATGGTCTTTCCACCCACAAATAGCAATGCGAAGTGTAATGAGCCTAAACCTCCCCAAACAGGATGTTTTGCGTTCCAGCTACATAGAAAGAAGAATTTTCGATTTCGCTTATTTCAAATCGTGTTCCGTGGTGTTAATGCTCATTAACCCAGAAATCGCAAAGTAAGTGTAATGAGTCCCAAATAACACAAAGCCGTCTTTTCGCTTCCATATGCGTAGAAAGAAGACGAATAAGCTTTGATAGGGCTTATTTCAATTTGCATGGTGTTTTATGGGTGTGCACCAGAATCACCTCCAACCAAAGCAAAAAGGTGTTTTGGGTTCCATCCACTAAAAAAGAAAGAAGATAAGGCTGTGATTGGTTTTGTTGCAAATTGGTGTTTTGGGGGTTAGAATGCACATTCGCTCAAAAATCACAGAGTGAAATTTTTCTTAACAGCCCTAATCAAGCATAGGTGTTTTGGTTCCATCTCAATAGAAAGCGGACGAAAAAGTTTGGATTTTCTTTACATGTTCTTTCCACCCACAAATAGCAATGCGAAGTGTAATGAGCCTAAACCTCCCCAAACAGGATGTTTTGTGTTCCAGCTACATAGAAAGAAGAATTTTGGATTTCGCTTATTTCAAATCGTGTTCAGTGGTGTTAATGCTCATTAACCCAGAAATCGAAAAGTATGTGTAATGAGACCCAAATACACAAAACCGTCTTTTCGCTTCCATATGCGTATAAAGAAGACGAATTAGCTTTGATAGGGCTTATTTGAATTCGCATGGTGTTTTATGGGAGTGCACCAGAATCACCATCAACCAAAGCAAAAAGGTGTTTTAGGTTCCATCCACTAAAAAAGAAAGAAGATAAAGCTCTGATTGGTTTTGTTGCAAATTGGTGTTTTGGGGGTTAGAATGCACATTCGCTCAAAAATCTCAGAGTGAAATTTTTCTTAACAGCACTAATCAAGCATAGGTGTTTTGGTTCCATCTCAATAGAAAGCGGACCAAAAAGTTTGGATTTTCTTTACATGTTCTTTCCACCCACAAATAGCAAAGCGAAGTGTAATGAGCCTAAACCTCCCCAAACAGGATGCTTTGCGTTCCAGCTACATAGAAAGAAGAATTTTGGATTTCGCTTATTTCAAATCGTGTTCCGTGGTGTTAATGCTCATTGACCCAGAAATCGCAAAGTATGTGTAATGAGTACCAAATAACACAAAACCGTCTTTGCGCTTCCATATGCGTATAAAGAAGACGAATAAGCTTTGATAGGGCTTATTTCAATTTGCATGGTGTTTTATGGGTGTGCACCAGAATCACCTCCAACCAAAGCAAAAAGGTGTTTTGGGTTCCATCCACTAAAAAAGAAAGAAGATAAAGCTCTGATTGGTTTTGTTGCAAATTGGTGTTTTGGGGGTTAGAATGCACATTCGCTCAAAAATCTCAGAGTGAAATTTTTCTTAACCGCCCTAATCAAGCATAGGTGTTTTGGTTCCATCTCAATAGAAAGCGGACGAAAAAGTTTGGATTGTTCTTTCCATGTTCTTTCCACCCACAAATAGCAAAGCGAAGTGTAATGAGCCTAAACCTCCCCAAACAGGATGTTTTGCGTTCCAGCTACATAGAAAGAAGAATTTTGGATTTCGCTTATTTCAAATCGTGTTCAGTGGTGTTAATGCTCATTAACCCAGAAATCGCAAAGTATGTGTAATGAGACCCAAATACACGAAACCGTCTTTTCGCTTCCATATGCGTATAAAGAAGACGAATTAGTTTTGATAGGGCTTATTTGAATTTGCATGGTGTTTTATGGAAGTGCACCAGAATCACCTCCAACCAAAGCAAAAAGGTGTTTTGGGTTCCATCCACTAAAAAAGAAAGAAGATAAAGCTCTGATTGGTTTTGTTGCAAATTGGTGTTTTGGGGGTTAGAATGCACATTCGCTCAAAAATCTCAGAATGAAATGTTTCTTAACAGCCGTAATCAAGCATAGGTGTTTTGGTTCCATCTCAATAGAAAGCGGACCAAAAAGTTTGGATTGTTCTTTCCATGTTCTTTCCACCCAAAAATAGCAAAGCGAAGTGTAATGATCCTAAACCTCCCCAAACAGGATGTTTTGCGTTCCAGCTACATAGAAAGAAGAATTTTGGATTTTGCTTATTTCAAATCGTGTTCAGTGGTGTTAATGCTCATTAACCCAGAAATCGCAAAGTATGTGTAATGCGTCCCAAATACACAAAACCGTCTTTGCGCTTCCATATGCGTAGAAAGAAGACGAATAAGCTTTGATAGGGCTTATTTGAATTCGCATGGTGTTTTATGGAAGTGCACCAGAATCACCTCCAACCAAAGCAAAAAGGTGTTTTGGGTTCCATCCACTAAAAAAGAAAGACGATAAAGCTCTGATTGGTTTTGTTGCAAATTGGTGTTTTGGGGGTTAGAATGCACATTCGCTCAAAAATCTCAGAGTGAAGTATTTCTTAACAGCCCTAATCAAGCATAGATGTTTTGGTTACATCTCAATAGAAAGCGGACAAATAAGTTTGGATTTTCTTTACATGGTCTTTCCACCCACAAATAGCAATGCGAAGTGTAATGAGCCTAAACCTCCCCAAACAGGATGTTTTGCGTTCCAGCTACATAGAAAGAAGAATTTTCGATTTCGCTTATTTCAAATCGTGTTCCGTGGTGTTAATGCTCATTAACCCAGAAATCGCAAAGTAAGTGTAATGAGTCCCAAATAACACAAAGCCGTCTTTTCGCTTCCATATGCGTAGAAAGAAGACGAATAAGCTTTGATAGGGCTTATTTCAATTTGCATGGTGTTTTATGGGTGTGCACCAGAATCACCTCCAACCAAAGCAAAAAGGTGTTTTGGGTTCCATCCACTAAAAAAGAAAGAAGATTGGTTTTGTTGCAAATTGGTGTTTTTGGGGTTAGAATGCACATTCGCTAAAAAATCTAAAAATGAAATGTTTCTTAACAGCCGTAATCAAGCATAGGTGTTTTGGTTCCATCTCAATAGAAAGCGGACCAAAAAGTTTGGATTGTTCTTTCCATGTTCTTTCCACCCAAAAATAGGAAAGCGAAGTGTAATGATCCTAAACCTCCCCAAACAGGATGTTTTGCGTTCCAGCTACATAGAAAGAAGAATTTTGGATTTCGCTTATTTCAAATCGTGTTCCGTGGTGTTAATGCTCATTAACCCAGAAATCGCAAAGTATGTGTAATGAGTCCCAAATACACAAAACCGTCTTTTCGCTTCCATATGCGTAGAAAGAAGACGAATAAGCTTTGATAGGGCTTATTTCAATTTGCATGGTGTTTTATGGGTGTGCACCGGAATCACCTCCAACCAAAGCAAAAAGGTGTTTTGGGTTCCATCCACTAAAAAAGAAAGACGATAAAGCTCTGATTGGTTTTTTTGCAAATTGGTGTTTTTGGGGTAAGAATGCACATTCACCCAAAATTCTCAGAGTGAAATGCTTCTTAACAGCTGTAATCAAGCATAGGTGTTTTGGTTCCATTTCAATAGAAAGCGGACCAAAAAGTTTGGATTGTTCTTTCCATGTTCTTTCCACCCAAAAATAGCAAAACGAAGTGTAATGATCCTAAACCTCCCCATACAGGATGTTTTGCGTTCCAGCAACATAGAAAGAAGAATTTTGGATTTCGCTTATTTCAAATCGTGTTCAGTGGTGTTAATGCTCATTAACCCAGAAATCGAAAAGTATGTGTAATGAGTCCCAAATACACAAAACCGTGTTTTCCCTTCCATATGCGTAGAAAGAAGACGAATTAGCTTTGATAGGGCTTATTTGAATTCGCATGGTGTTTTATGGGTGTGCACCAGAATCACCTCCAACCAAAGCAAAAAGGTGTTTTGGGTTCCATCCACTAAAAAAGAAAGAAGATAAGGCTCTGATTGGTTTTGTTGCAAATTGGTGTTTTGGGGGTTAGAATGCACATTCGCTCAAAAATCACAGAGTGAAATTTTTCTTAACAGCCCTAATCAAGCATAGGTGTTTTGGTTCCATCTCAATAGAAAGCGGACCAAAAAGTTTGGATTTTCTTTACATGTTCTTTCCACCCACAAATAGCAAAGCGAAGTGTAATGAGCCTAAACCTCCCCAAACAGGATGTTTTGTGTTCCAGCTACATAGAAAGAAGAATTTTGGATTTCGCTTATTTCAAATCGTGTTCCGTGGTGTTAATGCTCATTAACCCAGAAATCGAAAAGTATGTGTAATGAGACCCAAATAACACAAAACCGTCTTTGCGCTTCCATATGCGTATAAAGAAGACGAATAAGCTTTGATAGGGCTTATTTCAATTCGCATGGTGTTTTATGGGTGTGCACCAGAATCACCTCCAACCAAAGCAAAAAGGTGTTTTGGGTTCCATCCACTAAAAAAGAAAGAAGATAAGGCTGTGATTGGTTTTGTTGCAAATTGGTGTTTTGGGGGTTAGAATGCACATTCGCTCAAAAATCTCAGAGTGAAATTTTTCTTAACAGCCCTAATCAAGCATAGGTGTTTTGGTTCCATCTCAATAGAAAGCGGACGAAAAAGTTTGGATTTTCTTTACATGTTCTTTCCACCCACAAATAGCAAAGCGAAGTGTAATGAGCCTAAACCTCCCCAAACAGGATGTTTTGTGTTCCAGCTACATAGAAAGAAGAATTTTGGATTTCGCTTATTTCAAATCGTGTTCCGTGGTGTTAATGCTCATTAACCCAGAAATCGAAATGTATGTGTAATGAGACCCAAATAACACAAAACCGTCTTTGCGCTTCCATATGCGTATAAAGAAGACGAATAAGCTTTGATAGGGCTTATTTCAATTCGCATGGTGTTTTATGGGTGTGCACCAGAATCACCTCCAACCAAAGCAAAAAGGTGTTTTGGGTTCCTTCCACTAAAAAAGAAAGACGATAAAGCTCTGATTGGTTTTGTTGCAAATTGGTGTTTTTGGGGTTAGAATGCACATTCGCTCAAAAATCTCAGAATGAAATTTTTCTTAACAGCCCTAATCAAGCATAGGTGTTTTGGTTCCATCTCAATAGAAAGCGGACGAAAAAGTTTGGATTTTCTTTCCATGTTCTTTCCACCCACAAATAGCATAGCGAAGTGTAATGAGCCTAAACCTCCCCAAACAGGATCTTTTGCGTTCCAGCTACATAGAAAGAAGAATTTTGGATTTCGCTTATTTCAAATCGTGTTCCGTGGTGTTAATGCTCATTAACCCAGAAATCGCAAAGTATGTGTAATGAGTCCCAAATAACACAAAACCGTCCTTTCGCTTCCATATGCGTAGAAAGAAGACGAATAAGCTTTGATAGGGCTTATTTCAATTCGCATGGTGTTTTATGGGTGTGCACCAGAATCACCATCAACCAAAGCAAAAAGGTGTTTTGGGTTCCATCCACTAAAAAAGAAAGAAGATAAAGCTCTGATTGGTTTTGTTGCAAATTGGTGTTTTGGGGGTTAGAATGCACATTCGCTTAAAAATCTCAGAGTGAAATTTTTCTTAATAGCCCTAATCAAGCATAGGTGTTTTGGTTCCATCTCAATAGAAAGCGGACGAAAAAGTTTGGATTTTCTATCCATGTTCTTTCCACCCACAAATAGCAAAGCGAAGTGTAATGAGCCTAAACCTCCCCAAACAGGATGTTTTGCGTTCCAGCTACATAGAAAGAAGAATTTTGGATTTCGCTTATTTCAAATCGTGTTCAGTGGTGTTAATGCTCATTAACCCAGAAATCGCAAAGTATGTGTAATGAGACCCAAATACACAAAACCGTCTTTTCGCTTCCATATGCGTATAAAGAAGACGAATTAGTTTTGATAGGGCTTATTTGAATTCGCATGGTGATTTATGGGAGTGCACCAGAATCACCTCCAACCAAAGCAAAAAGGTGTTTTGGGTTCCATCCACTAAAAAAGAAAGAAGATAAAGCTCTGGTTGGTTTTGTTGCAAATTGGTGTTTTGGGGGTTAGAATGCACATTCGCTCAAAAATCTCAGAGTGAAATTTTTCTTAACAGCCCTAATCAAGCATAGGTGTTTTGGTTCCATCTCAATAGAAAGCGGACGAAAAAGTTTGGATTTTCTTTCCATGTTCTTTCCACCCACAAATAGCATAGCGAAGTGTAATGAGCCTAAACCTCCCCAAACAGGATCTTTTGCGTTCCAGCTACATAGAAAGAAGAATTTTGGATTTCGCTTATTTCAAATCGTGTTCCGTGGTGTTAATGCTCATTAACCCAGAAATCGCAAAGTATGTGTAATGAGTCCCAAATAACACAAAACCGTCCTTTCGCTTCCATATGCGTAGAAAGAAGACGAATAAGCTTTGATAGGGCTTATTTCAATTCGCATGGTGTTTTATGGGTGTGCACCAGAATCACCATCAACCAAAGCAAAAAGGTGTTTTGGGTTCCATCCACTAAAAAAGAAAGAAGATAAAGCTCTGATTGGTTTTGTTGCAAATTGGTGTTTTGGGGGTTAGAATGCACATTCGCTTAAAAATCTCAGAGTGAAATTTTTCTTAATAGCCCTAATCAAGCATAGGTGTTTTGGTTCCATCTCAATAGAAAGCGGACGAAAAAGTTTGGATTTTCTTTCCATGTTCTTTCCACCCACAAATAGCAAAGCGAAGTGTAATGAGCCTAAACCTCCCCAAACAGGATCTTTTGCGTTCCAGCTACATAGAAAGAAGAATTTTGGATTTCGCTTATTTCAAATCGTGTTCCATGGTGTTAATGCTCATTAACCCAGAAATCGCAAAGTATGTGTAATGAGTCCCAAATAACACAAAACCGTCTTTTCGCTTCCATATGCGTAGAAGGAAGACGAATAAGCTTTGATAGGGCTTATTTCAATTCGCATGGTGTTTTCTGGGTGTGCACCAGAATCACCTCCAACCAAAGCAAAAAGGTGTTTTGGGTTCCTTCCACTAAAAAAGAAAGGAGATAAAGCTCTGATTGGTTTTGTTGCAAATTGGTGTTTTTGGGGTTAGAATGCACATTCGCTCAAAAATCTCAGAATGAAATGTTTCTTAACAGCCGTAACCAAGCATAGGTGTTTTGGTTCCATCTCAATAGAAAGCGGACCAAAAAGTTTGGATTGTTCTTTCCATGTTCTTTCCACCCAAAAATAGCAAAGCGAAGTGTAATGATCCTAAACCTCCCCAAACAGGATGTTTTGCGTTCCAGCTACATAGAAAGAAGAATTTTGGATTTCGCTTATTTCAAATCGTGTTCAGTGGTGTTAATGCTCATTAACCCAGAAATCGCAAAGTTTGTGTAATGAGACCCAAATACACAAAACCGTCTTTTCGCTTCCATATGCGTATAAAGAAGACGAATTAGTTTTGATAGGGCTTATTTGAATTCGCATGGTGATTTATGGGAGTGCACCAGAATCACCTCCAACCAAAGCAAAAAGGTGTTTTGGGTTCCATCCACTAAAAAAGAAAGAAGATAAAGCTCTGATTGGTTTTGTTGCAAATTGGTGTTTTGGGGGTTAGAATGCACATTCGCTCAAAAATCTCAGAGTGAAATTTTTCTTAACAGCCCTAATCAAGCATAGGTGTTTTGGTTCCATCTCAATAGAAAGCGGACGAAAAAGTTTGGATTTTCTTTCCATGTTCTTTCCACCCACAAATAGCATAGCGAAGTGTAATGAGCCTAAACCTCCCCAAACAGGATCTTTTGCGTTCCAGCTACATAGAAAGAAGAATTTTGGATTTCGCTTATTTCAAATCGTGTTCCGTGGTGTTAATGCTCATTAACCCAGAAATCGGAAAGTATGTGTAATGAGTCCCAAATAACACAAAACCGTCCGTTCGCTTCCATATGCGTAGAAAGAAGACGAATAAGCTTTGATAGGGCTTATTTCAATTCGCATGGTGTTTTATGGGTGTGCACCAGAATCACCATCAACCAAAGCAAAAAGGTGTTTTGGGTTCCATCCACTAAAAAAGAAAGAAGATAAAGCTCTGATTGGTTTTGTTGCAAATTGGTGTTTTGGGGGTTAGAAAGCACATTCGCTTAAAAATCTCAGAGTGAAATTTTTCTTAATAGCCCTAATCAAGCATAAGTGTTTTGGTTCCATCTCAATAGAAAGTGGACGAAAAAGTTTGGATTTTCTATCCATGTTCTTTCCACCCACAAATAGCAAAGCGAAGTGTAATGAGCCTAAACCTCCCCAAACAGGATCTTTTGCGTTCCAGCTACATAGAAAGAAGAATTTTGGATTTCGCTTATTTCAAATCGTGTTCCGTGGTGTTAATGCTCATTAACCCAGAAATCGCAAAGTATGTGTAATGAGTCCCAAATAACACAAAACCGTCTTTTCGCTTCCATATGCGTAGAACGAAGACGAATAAGCTTTGATAGGGCTTATTTCAATTCCGCATGGTGTTTTATGGGTGTGCACCAGAATCACCTCCAACCAAAGCAAAAAGGTGTTTTGGGTTCCATCCACTAAAAAAGAAAGAAGATAAAGCTCTGATTGGTTTTGTTGCAAATTGGTGTTTTTGGGGTTAGAATGCACATTCGCTCAAAAATCTCAGAGTGAAATTTTTCTTAACAGCCCTAATCAAGCATAGGTGTTTTGGTTCCATCTCAATAGAAAGCGGACGAAAAAATTTGGATTTTCTTTCCATGTTCTTTCCACCCACAAATAGCAAAGCGAAGTGTAATTAGCCTAAACCTCCCCAAACAGGATGTTTTGCGTTCCAGCTACATAGAAAGAAGAATTTTGGATTTCGCTTATTTCAAATCGTGTTCCGTGGTGTTAATGCTCATTAACCCAGAAATCGCAAAGTAGGTGTAATGAGTCCCAAATACACAAAACCGTCTTTTCGCTTCCATATGCCTAGAAAGAAGACGAATTAGCTTTGATAGGGCTTATTTCAATTCGCATGGTGTTTTATGGGTGTGCACCAGAATCACCTCCAACCAAAGCAAAAAGGTGTTTTGGGTTCCTTCCACTAAAAAAGAAAGTAGATAAAGCTCTGATTGGTTTTGTTGCAAATTGGTGTTTTTGGGGTTAGAATGCACATTCGCTCAAAAATCTCAGAATGAAATGTTTCTTAACAGCCGTAATCAAGCATAGGTGTTTTGGTTCCATCTCAATAGAAAGCGGACGAAAAAGTTTGGATTTTCTTTCCATGTTCTTTCCACCCACAAATAGCAAAGCGAAGTGTAATGAGCCTAAACCTCCCCAAACAGGATGTTTTGCGTTCCAGCTACATAGAAAGAAGAATTTTGGATTTCGCTTATTTCAAATCGTGTTCCGTGGTGTTAATGCTCATTAACCCAGAAATCGCAAAGTATGTGTAATGAGTCCCAAATAACACAAAACCGTCTTTGCGCTTCCATATGCGTAGAAAGAAGACGAATAAGCTTTGATAGGGCTTATTTCAATTCGCATGGTGTTTTATGGGTGTGCACCAGAATCACCTCCAACCAAAGCAAAAAGTTGTTTTGGGTTCCATCCACTAAAAAAGAAAGAAGATAAAGCTCTGATTGGTTTTGTTGCAAATTGGTGGTTTTGGGGTTAGAATGCACATTCGCTCAAAAATCTCAGAGTATAATTTTTCTTAACAGCCCTAATCAAGCATAGGTGTTTTGGTTCCATCTCAATAGAAAGCGGACGAAAAAGTTTGGATTTTCTTTCCATGTTCTTTCCACCCACAAATAGCAAAGCGAAGTGTAATGAGCCTAAACCTCCCCAAACAGGATCTTTTGCGTTCCAGCTACATAGAAAGAAGAATTTTGGATTTCGCTTATTTCAAATCGTGTTCCGTGGTGTTAATGCTCATTAACCCAGAAATCGCAAAGTATGTGTAATGAGTCCCAAATAACACAAAACCGTCTTTTCGCTTCCATATGTGTAGAAAGAAGACGAATAAGCTTTGATAGGGCTTATTTCAATTCACATGGTGTTTTATGGGTGTGCACCAGAATCACCTCCAACCAAAGCAAAAAGGTGTTTTGGGTTCCATCCACTAAAAAAGAAAGAAGATAAAGCTCTGATTGGTTTTGTTGCAAATTGGTGTTTTGGGGGTTAGAATGCACATTCGCTCAAAAATCTCAGAGTGAAATTTTTCTTAACAGCCCTAATCAAGCATAGGTGTTTTGGTTCCATCTCAATAGAAAGCGGACGAAAAAGTTTGGATTTTCTTTCCATGTTCTTTCCACCCACAAATAGCAAAGGGAAGTGTAATGAGCCTAAACCTCCCCAAACAGGATCTTTTGCGTTCCAGCTACATAGAAAGAAGAATTTTGGATTTCGCTTATTTCAAATCGTGTTCCGTGGTGTTAATGCTCATTAACCCAGAAATCGCAAAGTATGTGTAATGAGTCCCAAATAACACAAAACCGTCTTTGCGCTTCCATATGCGTAGAAAGAAGACGAATAAGCTTTGATAGGGCTTATTTCAATTCACATGGTGTTTTATGGGTGTGCACCAGAATCACCTCCAACCAAAGCAAAAAGTTGTTTTGGGTTCCATCCACTAAAAAAGAAAGAAGATAAAGCTCTGATTGGTTTTGTTGCAAATTGGTGTTTTGGGGGTTAGAATGCACATTCGCTCAAAAATCTCAGAGTGAAATTTTTCTTAACAGCCCTAATCAAGCATAGGTGTTTTGGTTCCATCTCAATAGAAAGCGGACGAAAAAATTTGGATTTTCTTTCCATGTTCTTTCCACCCACAAATAGCAAAGCGAAGTGTAATGAGCCTAAACCTCCCCAAACAGGATGTTTTGCGTTCCAGCTACATAGAAAGAAGAATTTTGGATTTCGCTTATTTCAAATCGTGTTCAGTGGTGTTAATGCTCATTAACCCAGAAATCGCAAAGTATGTGTAATGAGACCCAAATACACAAAACCGTCTTTTCGCTTCCATATGCGTATAAAGAAGACGAATTAGTTTTGATAGGGCTTATTTGAATTCGCATGGTGATTTATGGGAGTGCACCAGAATCACCTCCAACCAAAGCAAAAAGGTGTTTTGGGTTCCATCCACTAAAAAAGAAAGAAGATAAAGCTCTGATTGGTTTTGTTGCAAATTGGTGTTTTGGGGGTTAGAATGCACATTCGCTCAAAAATCTCAGAGTGAAATTTTTCTTAACAGCCCTAATCAAGCATAGGTGTTTTGGTTCCATCTCAATAGAAAGCGGACGAAAAAGTTTGGATTTTCTTTCCATGTTCTTTCCACCCACAAATAGCAAAGGGAAGTGTAATGAGCCTAAACCTCCCCAAACAGGATCTTTTGCGTTCCAGCTACATAGAAAGAAGAATTTTGGATTTCGCTTATTTCAAATCGTGTTCCGTGGTGTTAATGCTCATTAACCCAGAAATCGCAAAGTATGTGTAATGAGTCCCAAATAACACAAAACCGTCTTTGCGCTTCCATATGCGTAGAAAGAAGACGAATAAGCTTTGATAGGGCTTATTTCAATTCGCATGGTGTTTTATGGGTGTGCACCAGAATCACCTCCAACCAAAGCAAAAAGGTGTTTTGGGTTCCTTCAACTAAAAAAGAAAGAAGATAAAGCTCTGATAGGTTTTGTTGCAAATTGGTGTTTTGGGGGTTAGAATGCACATTCGCTCAAAAAACTCAGAATGAAATGTTTCTTAACAGCCGTAATCAAGCATAGGTGTTTTGCTTCCATCTCAATAGAAAGCGGACGAAAAAGTTTGGATTTTCTTTCCATGTTCTTTCCACCCAAAAATAGCAAAGCGAAGTGTAATGAGCCTAAACCTCCCCAAACAGGATGTTTTGCGTTCCAGCTACATAGAAAGAAGAATTTTGGATTTCGCTTATTTCAAATCGTGTTCCGTGGTGTTAATGCTCATTAACCCAGAAATCGCAAAGTATGTGTAATGAGTCCCAAATAACACAAAACCGTCCTTTCGCTTCCATATGCGTAGAAAGAAGACGAATAAGCTTTGATAGGGCTTATTTCAATTCGCATGGTGTTTTATGGGTGTGCACCAGAATCACCATCAACCAAAGCAAAAAGGTGTTTTGGGTTCCATCCACTAAAAAAGAAAGAAGATAAAGCTCTGATTGGTTTTGTTGCAAATTGGTGTTTTGGGGGTTAGAATGCACATTCGCTTAAAAATCTCAGAGTGAAATTTTTCTTAATAGCCCTAATCAAGCATAGGTGTTTTGGTTCCATCTCAATAGAAAGCGGACGAAAAAGTTTGGATTTTCTATCCATGTTCTTTCCACCCACAAATAGCAAAGCGAAGTGTAATGAGCCTAAACCTCCCCAAACAGGATGTTTTGCGTTCCAGCTACATAGAAAGAAGAATTTTGGATTTCGCTTATTTCAAATCGTGTTCAGTGGTGTTAATGCTCATTAACCCAGAAATCGCAAAGTATGTGTAATGAGACCCAAATACACAAAACCGTCTTTTCGCTTCCATATGCGTATAAAGAAGACGAATTAGTTTTGATAGGGCTTATTTGAATTCGCATGGTGATTTATGGGAGTGCACCAGAATCACCTCCAACCAAAGCAAAAAGGTGTTTTGGGTTCCATCCACTAAAAAAGAAAGAAGATAAAGCTCTGATTGGTTTTGTTGCAAATTGGTGTTTTGGGGGTTAGAATGCACATTCGCTCAAAAATCTCAGAGTGAAATTTTTCTTAACAGCCCTAATCAAGCATAGGTGTTTTGGTTCCATCTCAATAGAAAGCGGACGAAAAAGTTTGGATTTTCTTTCCATGTTCTTTCCACCCACAAATAGCATAGCGAAGTGTAATGAGCCTAAACCTCCCCAAACAGGATCTTTTGCGTTCCAGCTACATAGAAAGAAGAATTTTGGATTTCGCTTATTTCAAATCGTGTTCCGTGGTGTTAATGCTCATTAACCCAGAAATCGCAAAGTATGTGTAATGAGTCCCAAATAACACAAAACCGTCTTTGCGCTTCCATATGCGTAGAAAGAAGACGAATAAGCTTTGATAGGGCTTATTTCAATTCGCATGGTGTTTTATGGGTGAGCACCAGAATCACCTCCAACCAAAGCAAAAAGGTGTTTTGGGTTCCTTCAACTAAAAAAGAAAGAAGATAAAGCTCTGATAGGTTTTGTTGCAAATTGGTGTTTTGGGGGTTAGAATGCACATTCGCTCAAAAAACTCAGAATGAAATGTTTCTTAACAGCCGTAATCAAGCATAGGTGTTTTGCTTCCATCTCAATAGAAAGCGGACGAAAAAGTTTGGATTTTCTTTCCATGTTCTTTCCACCCACAAATAGCAAAGCGAAGTGTAATGAGCCTAAACCTCCCCAAACAGGATGTTTTGCGTTCCAGCTACATAGAAAGAAGAATTTTGGATTTCGCTTATTTCAAATCGTGTTCCGTGGTGTTAATGCTCATTAACCCAGAAATCGCAAAGTATGTGTAATGAGTCCCAAATAACACAAAACCGTCTTTGCGCTTCCATATGCGTAGAAAGAAGACGAATAAGCTTTGATAGGGCTTATTTCAATTCGCATGGTGTTTTATGGGTGTGCACCAGAATCACCTCCAACCAAAGCAAAAAGTTGTTTTGGGTTCCATCCACTAAAAAAGAAAGAAGATAAAGCTCTGATTGGTTTTGTTGCAAATTGGTGGTTTTGGGGTTAGAATGCACATTCGCTCAAAAATCTCAGAGTATAATTTTTCTTAACAGCCCTAATCAAGCATAGGTGTTTTGGTTCCATCTCAATAGAAAGCGGACGAAAAAGTTTGGATTTTCTTTCCATGTTCTTTCCACCCACAAATAGCAAAGCGAAGTGTAATGAGCCTAAACCTCCCCAAACAGGATCTTTTGCGTTCCAGCTACATAGAAAGAAGAATTTTGGATTTCGCTTATTTCAAATCGTGTTCCGTGGTGTTAATGCTCATTAACCCAGAAATCGCAAAGTATGTGTAATGAGTCCCAAATAACACAAAACCGTCTTTTCGCTTCCATATGTGTAGAAAGAAGACGAATAAGCTTTGATAGGGCTTATTTCAATTCACATGGTGTTTTATGGGTGTGCACCAGAATCACCTCCAACCAAAGCAAAAAGGTGTTTTGGGTTCCATCCACTAAAAAAGAAAGAAGATAAAGCTCTGATTGGTTTTGTTGCAAATTGGTGTTTTGGGGGTTAGAATGCACATTCGCTCAAAAATCTCAGAGTGAAATTTTTCTTAACAGCCCTAATCAAGCATAGGTGTTTTGGTTCCATCTCAATAGAAAGCGGACGAAAAAGTTTGGATTTTCTTTCCATGTTCTTTCCACCCACAAATAGCAAAGGGAAGTGTAATGAGCCTAAACCTCCCCAAACAGGATCTTTTGCGTTCCAGCTACATAGAAAGAAGAATTTTGGATTTCGCTTATTTCAAATCGTGTTCCGTGGTGTTAATGCTCATTAACCCAGAAATCGCAAAGTATGTGTAATGAGTCCCAAATAACACAAAACCGTCTTTGCGCTTCCATATGCGTAGAAAGAAGACGAATAAGCTTTGATAGGGCTTATTTCAATTCACATGGTGTTTTATGGGTGTGCACCAGAATCACCTCCAACCAAAGCAAAAAGTTGTTTTGGGTTCCATCCACTAAAAAAGAAAGAAGATAAAGCTCTGATTGGTTTTGTTGCAAATTGGTGTTTTGGGGGTTAGAATGCACATTCGCTCAAAAATCTCAGAGTGAAATTTTTCTTAACAGCCCTAATCAAGCATAGGTGTTTTGGTTCCATCTCAATAGAAAGCGGACGAAAAAATTTGGATTTTCTTTCCATGTTCTTTCCACCCACAAATAGCAAAGCGAAGTGTAATGAGCCTAAACCTCCCCAAACAGGATGTTTTGCGTTCCAGCTACATAGAAAGAAGAATTTTGGATTTCGCTTATTTCAAATCGTGTTCAGTGGTGTTAATGCTCATTAACCCAGAAATCGCAAAGTATGTGTAATGAGACCCAAATACACAAAACCGTCTTTTCGCTTCCATATGCGTATAAAGAAGACGAATTAGTTTTGATAGGGCTTATTTGAATTCGCATGGTGATTTATGGGAGTGCACCAGAATCACCTCCAACCAAAGCAAAAAGGTGTTTTGGGTTCCATCCACTAAAAAAGAAAGAAGATAAAGCTCTGATTGGTTTTGTTGCAAATTGGTGTTTTGGGGGTTAGAATGCACATTCGCTCAAAAATCTCAGAGTGAAATTTTTCTTAACAGCCCTAATCAAGCATAGGTGTTTTGGTTCCATCTCAATAGAAAGCGGACGAAAAAGTTTGGATTTTCTTTCCATGTTCTTTCCACCCACAAATAGCAAAGGGAAGTGTAATGAGCCTAAACCTCCCCAAACAGGATCTTTTGCGTTCCAGCTACATAGAAAGAAGAATTTTGGATTTCGCTTATTTCAAATCGTGTTCCGTGGTGTTAATGCTCATTAACCCAGAAATCGCAAAGTATGTGTAATGAGTCCCAAATAACACAAAACCGTCTTTGCGCTTCCATATGCGTAGAAAGAAGACGAATAAGCTTTGATAGGGCTTATTTCAATTCGCATGGTGTTTTATGGGTGTGCACCAGAATCACCTCCAACCAAAGCAAAAAGGTGTTTTGGGTTCCTTCAACTAAAAAAGAAAGAAGATAAAGCTCTGATAGGTTTTGTTGCAAATTGGTGTTTTGGGGGTTAGAATGCACATTCGCTCAAAAAACTCAGAATGAAATGTTTCTTAACAGCCGTAATCAAGCATAGGTGTTTTGCTTCCATCTCAATAGAAAGCGGACGAAAAAGTTTGGATTTTCTTTCCATGTTCTTTCCACCCAAAAATAGCAAAGCGAAGTGTAATGAGCCTAAACCTCCCCAAACAGGATGTTTTGCGTTCCAGCTACATAGAAAGAAGAATTTTGGATTTCGCTTATTTCAAATCGTGTTCCGTGGTGTTAATGCTCATTAACCCAGAAATCGCAAAGTATGTGTAATGAGTCCCAAATAACACAAAACCGTCCTTTCGCTTCCATATGCGTAGAAAGAAGACGAATAAGCTTTGATAGGGCTTATTTCAATTCGCATGGTGTTTTATGGGTGTGCACCAGAATCACCATCAACCAAAGCAAAAAGGTGTTTTGGGTTCCATCCACTAAAAAAGAAAGAAGATAAAGCTCTGATTGGTTTTGTTGCAAATTGGTGTTTTGGGGGTTAGAATGCACATTCGCTTAAAAATCTCAGAGTGAAATTTTTCTTAATAGCCCTAATCAAGCATAGGTGTTTTGGTTCCATCTCAATAGAAAGCGGACGAAAAAGTTTGGATTTTCTATCCATGTTCTTTCCACCCACAAATAGCAAAGCGAAGTGTAATGAGCCTAAACCTCCCCAAACAGGATGTTTTGCGTTCCAGCTACATAGAAAGAAGAATTTTGGATTTCGCTTATTTCAAATCGTGTTCAGTGGTGTTAATGCTCATTAACCCAGAAATCGCAAAGTATGTGTAATGAGACCCAAATACACAAAACCGTCTTTTCGCTTCCATATGCGTATAAAGAAGACGAATTAGTTT
This sequence comes from Podarcis gaigeae, assembly GCF_964106915.1. NCBI lineage: Eukaryota > Metazoa > Chordata > Lepidosauria > Squamata > Lacertidae > Podarcis > Podarcis gaigeae. Next base: position 40,131 of record NW_028153267.1, on the reverse strand, counting down.
TGATAGGGCTTATTTGAATTCGCATGGTGATTTATGGGAGTGCACCAGAATCACCTCCAACCAAAGCAAAAAGGTGTTTTGGGTTCCATCCACTAAAAAAGAAAGAAGATAAAGCTCTGATTGGTTTTGTTGCAAATTGGTGTTTTGGGGGTTAGAATGCACATTCGCTCAAAAATCTCAGAGTGAAATTTTTCTTAACAGCCCTAATCAAGCATAGGTGTTTTGGTTCCATCTCAATAGAAAGCGGACGAAAAAGTTTGGATTTTCTTTCCATGTTCTTTCCACCCACAAATAGCATAGCGAAGTGTAATGAGCCTAAACCTCCCCAAACAGGATCTTTTGCGTTCCAGCTACATAGAAAGAAGAATTTTGGATTTCGCTTATTTCAAATCGTGTTCCGTGGTGTTAATGCTCATTAACCCAGAAATCGCAAAGTATGTGTAATGAGTCCCAAATAACACAAAACCGTCTTTGCGCTTCCATATGCGTAGAAAGAAGACGAATAAGCTTTGATAGGGCTTATTTCAATTCGCATGGTGTTTTATGGGTGAGCACCAGAATCACCTCCAACCAAAGCAAAAAGGTGTTTTGGGTTCCTTCAACTAAAAAAGAAAGAAGATAAAGCTCTGATAGGTTTTGTTGCAAATTGGTGTTTTGGGGGTTAGAATGCACATTCGCTCAAAAAACTCAGAATGAAATGTTTCTTAACAGCCGTAATCAAGCATAGGTGTTTTGCTTCCATCTCAATAGAAAGCGGACGAAAAAGTTTGGATTTTCTTTCCATGTTCTTTCCACCCAAAAATAGCAAAGCGAAGTGTAATGAGCCTAAACCTCCCCAAACAGGATGTTTTGCGTTCCAGCTACATAGAAAGAAGAATTTTGGATTTCGCTTATTTCAAATCGTGTTCCGTGGTGTTAATGCTCATTAACCCAGAAATCGCAAAGTATGTGTAATGAGTCCCAAATAACACAAAACCGTCCTTTCGCTTCCATATGCGTAGAAAGAAGACGAATAAGCTTTGATAGGGCTTATTTCAATTCGCATGGTGTTTTATGGGTGTGCACCAGAATCACCATCAACCAAAGCAAAAAGGTGTTTTGGGTTCCATCCACTAAAAAAGAAAGAAGATAAAGCTCTGATTGGTTTTGTTGCAAATTGGTGTTTTGGGGGTTAGAATGCACATTCGCTTAAAAATCTCAGAGTGAAATTTTTCTTAATAGCCCTAATCAAGCATAGGTGTTTTGGTTCCATCTCAATAGAAAGCGGACGAAAAAGTTTGGATTTTCTATCCATGTTCTTTCCACCCACAAATAGCAAAGCGAAGTGTAATGAGCCTAAACCTCCCCAAACAGGATGTTTTGCGTTCCAGCTACATAGAAAGAAGAATTTTGGATTTCGCTTATTTCAAATCGTGTTCAGTGGTGTTAATGCTCATTAACCCAGAAATCGCAAAGTATGTGTAATGAGACCCAAATACACAAAACCGTCTTTTCGCTTCCATATGCGTATAAAGAAGACGAATTAGTTTTGATAGGGCTTATTTGAATTCGCATGGTGATTTATGGGAGTGCACCAGAATCACCTCCAACCAAAGCAAAAAGGTGTTTTGGGTTCCATCCACTAAAAAAGAAAGAAGATAAAGCTCTGATTGGTTTTGTTGCAAATTGGTGTTTTGGGGGTTAGAATGCACATTCGCTCAAAAATCTCAGAGTGAAATTTTTCTTAACAGCCCTAATCAAGCATAGGTGTTTTGGTTCCATCTCAATAGAAAGCGGACGAAAAAGTTTGGATTTTCTTTCCATGTTCTTTCCACCCACAAATAGCATAGCGAAGTGTAATGAGCCTAAACCTCCCCAAACAGGATCTTTTGCGTTCCAGCTACATAGAAAGAAGAATTTTGGATTTCGCTTATTTCAAATCGTGTTCCGTGGTGTTAATGCTCATTAACCCAGAAATCGCAAAGTATGTGTAATGAGTCCCAAATAACACAAAACCGTCCTTTCGCTTCCATATGCGTAGAAAGAAGACGAATAAGCTTTGATAGGGCTTATTTCAATTCGCATGGTGTTTTATGGGTGTGCACCAGAATCACCATCAACCAAAGCAAAAAGGTGTTTTGGGTTCCATCCACTAAAAAAGAAAGAAGATAAAGCTCTGATTGGTTTTGTTGCAAATTGGTGTTTTGGGGGTTAGAATGCACATTCGCTTAAAAATCTCAGAGTGAAATTTTTCTTAATAGCCCTAATCAAGCATAGGTGTTTTGGTTCCATCTCAATAGAAAGCGGACGAAAAAGTTTGGATTTTCTATCCATGTTCTTTCCACCCACAAATAGCAAAGCGAAGTGTAATGAGCCTAAACCTCCCCAAACAGGATGTTTTGCGTTCCAGCTACATAGAAAGAAGAATTTTGGATTTCGCTTATTTCAAATCGTGTTCAGTGGTGTTAATGCTCATTAACCCAGAAATCGCAAAGTATGTGTAATGAGACCCAAATACACAAAACCGTCTTTTCGCTTCCATATGCGTATAAAGAAGACGAATTAGTTTTGATAGGGCTTATTTGAATTCGCATGGTGATTTATGGGAGTGCACCAGAATCACCTCCAACCAAAGCAAAAAGGTGTTTTGGGTTCCATCCACTAAAAAAGAAAGAAGATAAAGCTCTGATTGGTTTTGTTGCAAATTGGTGTTTTGGGGGTTAGAATGCACATTCGCTCAAATATCTCAGAGTGAAATTTTTCTTAACAGCCCTAATCAAGCATAGGTGTTTTGGTTCCATCTCAATAGAAAGCGGACGAAAAAATTTGGATTTTCTTTCCATGTTCTTTCCACCCACAAATAGCATAGCGAAGTGTAATGAGCCTAAACCTCCCCAAACAGGATCTTTTGCGTTCCAGCTACATAGAAAGAAGAATTTTGGATTTCGCTTATTTCAAATCGTGTTCCGTGGTGTTAATGCTCATTAACCCAGAAATCGCAAAGTATGTGTAATGAGTCCCAAATAACACAAAACCGTCCTTTCGCTTCCATATGCGTAGAAAGAAGACGAATAAGCTTTGATAGGGCTTATTTCAATTCGCATGGTGTTTTATGGGTGTGCACCAGAATCACCATCAACCAAAGCAAAAAGGTGTTTTGGGTTCCATCCACTAAAAAAGAAAGAAGATAAAGCTCTGATTGGTTTTGTTGCAAATTGGTGTTTTGGGGGTTAGAATGCACATTCGCTTAAAAATCTCAGAGTGAAATTTTTCTTAATAGCCCTAATCAAGCATAGGTGTTTTGGTTCCATCTCAATAGAAAGCGGACGAAAAAGTTTGGATTTTCTTTCCATGTTCTTTCCACCCACAAATAGCAAAGCGAAGTGTAATGAGCCTAAACCTCCCCAAACAGGATCTTTTGCGTTCCAGCTACATAGAAAGAAGAATTTTGGATTTCGCTTATTTCAAATCGTGTTCCGTGGTGTTAATGCTCATTAACCCAGAAATCGCAAAGTATGTGTAATGAGTCCCAAATAACACAAAACCGTCTTTTCGCTTCCATATGCGTAGAAGGAAGACGAATAAGCTTTGATAGGGCTTATTTCAATTCGCATGGTGTTTTCTGGGTGTGCACCAGAATCACCTCCAACCAAAGCAAAAAGGTGTTTTGGGTTCCTTCCACTAAAAAAGAAAGGAGATAAAGCTCTGATTGGTTTTGTTGCAAATTGGTGTTTTTGGGGTTAGAATGCACATTCGCTCAAAAATCTCAGAATGAAATGTTTCTTAACAGCCGTAACCAAGCATAGGTGTTTTGGTTCCATCTCAATAGAAAGCGGACCAAAAAGTTTGGATTGTTCTTTCCATGTTCTTTCCACCCAAAAATAGCAAAGCGAAGTGTAATGATCCTAAACCTCCCCAAACAGGATGTTTTGCGTTCCAGCTACATAGAAAGAAGAATTTTGGATTTCGCTTATTTCAAATCGTGTTCAGTGGTGTTAATGCTCATTAACCCAGAAATCGCAAAGTTTGTGTAATGAGACCCAAATACACAAAACCGTCTTTTCGCTTCCATATGCGTATAAAGAAGACGAATTAGTTTTGATAGGGCTTATTTGAATTCGCATGGTGATTTATGGGAGTGCACCAGAATCACCTCCAACCAAAGCAAAAAGGTGTTTTGGGTTCCATCCACTAAAAAAGAAAGAAGATAAAGCTCTGATTGGTTTTGTTGCAAATTGGTGTTTTGGGGGTTAGAATGCACATTCGCTCAAAAATCTCAGAGTGAAATTTTTCTTAACAGCCCTAATCAAGCATAGGTGTTTTGGTTCCATCTCAATAGAAAGCGGACGAAAAAGTTTGGATTTTCTTTCCATGTTCTTTCCACCCACAAATAGCATAGCGAAGTGTAATGAGCCTAAACCTCCCCAAACAGGATCTTTTGCGTTCCAGCTACATAGAAAGAAGAATTTTGGATTTCGCTTATTTCAAATCGTGTTCCGTGGTGTTAATGCTCATTAACCCAGAAATCGCAAAGTATGTGTAATGAGTCCCAAATAACACAAAACCGTCCTTTCGCTTCCATATGCGTAGAAAGAAGACGAATAAGCTTTGATAGGGCTTATTTCAATTCGCATGGTGTTTTATGGGTGTGCACCAGAATCACCATCAACCAAAGCAAAAAGGTGTTTTGGGTTCCATCCACTAAAAAAGAAAGAAGATAAAGCTCTGATTGGTTTTGTTGCAAATTGGTGTTTTGGGGGTTAGAATGCACATTCGCTTAAAAATCTCAGAGTGAAATTTTTCTTAATAGCCCTAATCAAGCATAGGTGTTTTGGTTCCATCTCAATAGAAAGTGGACGAAAAAGTTTGGATTTTCTATCCATGTTCTTTCCACCCACAAATAGCAAAGCGAAGTGTAATGAGCCTAAACCTCCCCAAACAGGATCTTTTGCGTTCCAGCTACATAGAAAGAAGAATTTTGGATTTCGCTTATTTCAAATCGTGTTCCGTGGTGTTAATGCTCATTAACCCAGAAATCGCAAAGTATGTGTAATGAGTCCCAAATAACACAAAACCGTCTTTTCGCTTCCATATGCGTAGAACGAAGACGAATAAGCTTTGATAGGGCTTATTTCAATTCCGCATGGTGTTTTATGGGTGTGCACCAGAATCACCTCCAACCAAAGCAAAAAGGTGTTTTGGGTTCCATCCACTAAAAAAGAAAGAAGATAAAGCTCTGATTGGTTTTGTTGCAAATTGGTGTTTTTGGGGTTAGAATGCACATTCGCTCAAAAATCTCAGAGTGAAATTTTTCTTAACAGCCCTAATCAAGCATAGGTGTTTTGGTTCCATCTCAATAGAAAGCGGACGAAAAAATTTGGATTTTCTTTCCATGTTCTTTCCACCCACAAATAGCAAAGCGAAGTGTAATTAGCCTAAACCTCCCCAAACAGGATGTTTTGCGTTCCAGCTACATAGAAAGAAGAATTTTGGATTTCGCTTATTTCAAATCGTGTTCCGTGGTGTTAATGCTCATTAACCCAGAAATCGCAAAGTAGGTGTAATGAGTCCCAAATACAAAAAACCGTCTTTTCGCTTCCATATGCCTAGAAAGAAGACGAATTAGCTTTGATAGGGCTTATTTCAATTCGCATGGTGTTTTATGGGTGTGCACCAGAATCACCTCCAACCAAAGCAAAAAGGTGTTTTGGGTTCCTTCCACTAAAAAGGAAAGTAGATAAAGCTCTGATTGGTTTTGTTGCAAATTGGTGTTTTTGGGGTTAGAATGCACATTCGCTCAAAAATCTCAGAATGAAATGTTTCTTAACAGCCGTAATCAAGCATAGGTGTTTTGGTTCCATCTCAATAGAAAGCGGACGAAAAAGTTTGGATTTTCTTTCCATGTTCTTTCCACCCACAAATAGCAAAGCGAAGTGTAATGAGCCTAAACCTCCCCAAACAGGATCTTTTGCGTTCCAGCTACATAGAAAGAAGAATTTTGGATTTCGCTTATTTCAAATCGTGTTCCGTGGTGTTAATGCTCATTAACCCAGAAATCGCAAAGTATGTGTAATGAGTCCCAAATAACACAAAACCGTCTTTGCGCTTCCATATGCGTAGAAAGAAGACGAATAAGCTTTGATAGGGCTTATTTCAATTCGCATGGTGTTTTATGGGTGTGCACCAGAATCACCTCCAACCAAAGCAAAAAGTTGTTTTGGGTTCCATCCACTAAAAAAGAAAGAAGATAAAGCTCTGATTGGTTTTGTTGCAAATTGGTGGTTTTGGGGTTAGAATGCACATTCGCTCAAAAATCTCAGAGTGAAATTTTTCTTAACAGCCCTAATCAAGCATAGGTGTTTTGGTTCCATCTCAATAGAAAGCGGACGAAAAAGTTTGGATTTTCTTTCCATGTTCTTTCCACCCACAAATAGCAAAGCGAAGTGTAATGAGCCTAAACCTCCCCAAACAGGATCTTTTGCGTTCCAGCTACATAGAAAGAAGAATTTTGGATTTCGCTTATTTCAAATCGTGTTCCGTGGTGTTAATGCTCATTAACCCAGAAATCGCAAAGTATGTGTAATGAGTCCCAAATAACACAAAACCGTCTTTTCGCTTCCATATGTGTAGAAAGAAGACGAATAAGCTTTGATAGGGCTTATTTCAATTCGCATGGTGTTTTATGGGTGTGCACCAGAATCACCTCCAACCAAAGCAAAAAGGTGTTTTGGGTTCCATCCACTAAAAAAGAAAGAAGATAAAGCTCTGATTGGTTTTGTTGCAAATTGGTGTTTTGGGGGTTAGAATGCACATTCGCTCAAAAATCTCAGAGTGAAATTTTTCTTAACAGCCCTAATCAAGCATAGGTGTTTTGGTTCCATCTCAATAGAAAGCGGACGAAAAAGTTTGGATTTTCTTTCCATGTTCTTTCCACCCACAAATAGCAAAGGGAAGTGTAATGAGCCTAAACCTCCCCAAACAGGATCTTTTGCGTTCCAGCTACATAGAAAGAAGAATTTTGGATTTCGCTTATTTCAAATCGTGTTCCGTGGTGTTAATGCTCATTAACCCAGAAATCGCAAAGTATGTGTAATGAGTCCCAAATAACACAAAACCGTCTTTGCGCTTCCATATGCGTAGAAAGAAGACGAATAAGCTTTGATAGGGTTTATTTCAATTCACATGGTGTTTTATGGGTGTGCACCAGAATCACCTCCAACCAAAGCAAAAAGGTGTTTTGGGTTCCATCCACTAAAAAAGAAAGAAGATAAAGCTCTGATTGGTTTTGTTGCAAATTGGTGTTTTTGGGGTTAGAATGCACATTCGCTCAAAAATCTCAGAGTGAAATTTTTCTTAACAGCCCTAATCAAGCATAGGTGTTTTGGTTCCATCTCAATAGAAAGCGGACGAAAAAATTTGGATTTTCTTTCCATGTTCTTTCCACCCACAAATAGCAAAGCGAAGTGTAATGAGCCTAAACCTCCCCAAACAGGATGTTTTGCGTTCCAGCTACATAGAAAGAAGAATTTTGGATTTCGCTTATTTCAAATCGTGTTCAGTGGTGTTAATGCTCATTAACCCAGAAATCGCAAAGTATGTGTAATGAGACCCAAATACACAAAACCGTCTTTTCGCTTCCATATGCGTATAAAGAAGACGAATTAGTTTTGATAGGGCTTATTTGAATTCGCATGGTGATTTATGGGAGTGCACCAGAATCACCTCCAACCAAAGCAAAAAGGTGTTTTGGGTTCCATCCACTAAAAAAGAAAGAAGATAAAGCTCTGATTGGTTTTGTTGCAAATTGGTGTTTTGGGGGTTAGAATGCACATTCGCTCAAAAATCTCAGAGTGAAATTTTTCTTAACAGCCCTAATCAAGCATAGGTGTTTTGGTTCCATCTCAATAGAAAGCGGACGAAAAAGTTTGGATTTTCTTTCCATGTTCTTTCCACCCACAAATAGCAAAGGGAAGTGTAATGAGCCTAAACCTCCCCAAACAGGATCTTTTGCGTTCCAGCTACATAGAAAGAAGAATTTTGGATTTCGCTTATTTCAAATCGTGTTCCGTGGTGTTAATGCTCATTAACCCAGAAATCGCAAAGTATGTGTAATGAGTCCCAAATAACACAAAACCGTCTTTGCGCTTCCATATGCGTAGAAAGAAGACGAATAAGCTTTGATAGGGCTTATTTGAATTCGCATGGTGTTTTATGGGTGTGCACCAGAATCACCTCCAACCAAAGCAAAAAGGTGTTTTGGGTTCCTTCAACTAAAAAAGAAAGAAGATAAAGCTCTGATAGGTTTTGTTGCAAATTGGTGTTTTGGGGGTTAGAATGCACATTCGCTCAAAAAACTCAGAATGAAATGTTTCTTAACAGCCGTAATCAAGCATAGGTGTTTTGCTTCCATCTCAATAGAAAGCGGACGAAAAAGTTTGGATTTTCTTTCCATGTTCTTTCCACCCAAAAATAGCAAAGCGAAGTGTAATGAGCCTAAACCTCCCCAAACAGGATGTTTTGCGTTCCAGCTACATAGAAAGAAGAATTTTGGATTTCGCTTATTTGAAATCGTGTTCCGTGGTGTTAATGCTCATTAACCCAGAAATCGCAAAGTATGTGTAATGAGTCCCAAATACACAAAACCGTCTTTTCGCTTCCATATGCGTAGAAAGAAGACGAATAAGCTTTGATAGGGCTTATTTGAATTCGCATGGTGTTTTATGGGTGTGCACCAGAATCACCTCCAACCAAAGCAAAAGTGTTTTGGGCTCCATCCACTAAAAAAGAAAGAAGATAAAGCTCTGATTGGTTTTGTTGCAAATTGGTGTTTTTGGGTTTAGAATGCACATTCGCTCAAAAATCTCAGAATGAAATGTTTCTTAACAGCCGTAATCAAGCATAGGTGTTTTGGTTCCATCTCAATAGAAAGCGGACCAAAAAGTTTGGATTGTTCTTTCCATGTTCTTTCCACCCACAAATAGCAAAACGAAGTGTAATGATCCTAAACCTCCTCAAACAGGATGTTTTGCGTTCCAGCTACATAGAAAGAAGAATTTTGGATTTCGCTTATTTCAAATCGTGTTCGTGGTGTTAATGCTCATTAACCCAGAAATCGCAAAGTATGTGTAATGAGTCCCAAATACACAAAACCGTCTTTTCGCTTCCATATGCATAGAAAGAAGACGAATTAGCTTTGATAGGGCTTATTTGAATTCGCATGGTGTTTTATGGGAGTGCACCAGAACCACCTCCAACCAAAGCAAAAAGGTGTTTTGGGTTCCATCCACTAAAAAAGAAAGAAGATAAAGCTCTGATTGGTTTTTTTGCAAATTGGTGTTTTTGGGGTTAGAATGCACATTCGCTCAAAAATCTCAGAATGAAATATTTCTTAACAGCCGTAATCAAGCATAGGTGTTTTGGTTCCATGTCAATAGAAAGCAGAGGAAAAAGTTTGGATTGTTCTTTCCATGTTCTTTCCACCCACAAATAGCAAAGCGAAGTGTAATGATCCTAAACCTCCCCAAACAGGATCTTTTGCGTTCCAGCTACATGGAAAGAAGAATTTTGCATTTCGATTATTTCAAATCGTGTTCCGTGGTGTTAATGCTCATTAACCCAGAAATCGCAAAGTAGTGCAATGAGTCCCAAATAACACAAAACCGTCTTTTCGCTTCCATATGCGTAGAAAGAAGACGAATAAGCTTTGATAGGGCTTATTTCAATTCGCATGGTGTTTTATGGGTGTGCACCAGAATCACCTCCAACCAAAGCAAAAAGGTGTTTTGGGTTCCTTCCACTAAAAAAGAAAGAAGATAAAGCTCTGATTGGTTTTGTTGCAAATTGGTGTTTTTGGGGTTAGAATGCACATTCGCTCAAAAATCTCAGAGTGAAATTTTTCTTAACAGCCCTAATCAAGCATAGGTGTTTTGGTTCCATCTCAATAGAAAGCGGACGAAAAAATTTGGATTTTCTATCCATGTTCTTTCCACCCACAAATAGCAAAGCGAAGTGTAATGAGCCTAAACCTCCCCAAACAGGATGTTTTGCGTTCCAGCTACATAGAAAGAAGAATTTTGGATTTCGCTTATTTCAAATCGTGTTCAGTGGTGTTAATGCTCATTAACCCAGAAATCGCAAAGTATGTGTAATGAGACCCAAATACACAAAACCGTCTTTTCGCTTCCATATGCGTATAAAGAAGACGAATTAGTTTTGATAGGGCTTATTTGAATTCGCATGGTGATTTATGGGAGTGCACCAGAATCACCTCCAACCAAAGCAAAAAGGTGTTTTGGGTTCCATCCACTAAAAAAGAAAGAAGATAAAGCTCTGATTGGTTTTGTTGCAAATTGGTGTTTTGGGGGTTAGAATGCACATTCGCTCAAAAATCTCAGAGTGAAATTTTTCTTAACAGCCCTAATCAAGCATAGGTGTTTTGGTTCCATCTCAATAGAAAGCGGACGAAAAAGTTTGGATTTTCTTTCCATGTTCTTTCCACCCACAAATAGCAAAGGGAAGTGTAATGAGCCTAAACCTCCCCAAACAGGATCTTTTGCGTTCCAGCTACATAGAAAGAAGAATTTTGGATTTCGCTTATTTCAAATCGTGTTCCGTGGTGTTAATGCTCATTAACCCAGAAATCGCAAAGTATGTGTAATGAGTCCCAAATAACACAAAACCGTCTTTGCGCTTCCATATGCGTAGAAAGAAGACGAATAAGCTTTGATAGGGCTTATTTCAATTCGCATGGTGTTTTATGGGTGTGCACCAGAATCACCTCCAACCAAAGCAAAAAGGTGTTTTGGGTTCCTTCAACTAAAAAAGAAAGAAGATAAAGCTCTGATAGGTTTTGTTGCAAATTGGTGTTTTGGGGGTTAGAATGCACATTCGCTCAAAAAACTCAGAATGAAATGTTTCTTAACAGCCGTAATCAAGCATAGGTGTTTTGCTTCCATCTCAATAGAAAGCGGACGAAAAAGTTTGGATTTTCTTTCCATGTTCTTTCCACCCAAAAATAGCAAAGCGAAGTGTAATGAGCCTAAACCTCCCCAAACAGGATGTTTTGCGTTCCAGCTACATAGAAAGAAGAATTTTGGATTTCGCTTATTTGAAATCGTGTTCCGTGGTGTTAATGCTCATTAACCCAGAAATCGCAAAGTATGTGTAATGAGTCCCAAATACACAAAACCGTCTTTTCGCTTCCATATGCGTAGAAAGAAGACGAATAAGCTTTGATAGGGCTTATTTGAATTCGCATGGTGTTTTATGGGTGTGCACCAGAATCACCTCCAACCAAAGCAAAAGTGTTTTGGGCTCCATCCACTAAAAAAGAAAGAAGATAAAGCTCTGATTGGTTTTGTTGCAAATTGGTGTTTTTGGGTTTAGAATGCACATTCGCTCAAAAATCTCAGAATGAAATGTTTCTTAACAGCCGTAATCAAGCATAGGTGTTTTGGTTCCATCTCAATAGAAAGCGGACCAAAAAGTTTGGATTGTTCTTTCCATGTTCTTTCCACCCACAAATAGCAAAACGAAGTGTAATGATCCTAAACCTCCTCAAACAGGATGTTTTGCGTTCCAGCTACATAGAAAGAAGAATTTTGGATTTCGCTTATTTCAAATCGTGTTCGTGGTGTTAATGCTCATTAACCCAGAAATCGCAAAGTATGTGTAATGAGTCCCAAATACACAAAACCGTCTTTTCGCTTCCATATGCATAGAAAGAAGACGAATTAGCTTTGATAGGGCTTATTTGAATTCGCATGGTGTTTTATGGGAGTGCACCAGAACCACCTCCAACCAAAGCAAAAAGGTGTTTTGGGTTCCATCCACTAAAAAAGAAAGAAGATAAAGCTCTGATTGGTTTTTTTGCAAATTGGTGTTTTTGGGGTTAGAATGCACATTCGCTCAAAAATCTCAGAATGAAATGTTTCTTAACAGCCGTAATCAAGCATAGGTGTTTTGGTTCCATCTCAATAGAAAGCGGACCAAAAAGTTTGGATTGTTCTTTCCATGTTCTTTCCACCCACAAATAGCAAAGCGAAGTGTAATGAGCCTAAACCTCCCCAAACAGGATGTTTTGCGTTCCAGCTACATAGAAAGAAGAATTTTGGATTTCGCTTATTTCAAATCGTGTTCAGTGGTGTTAATGCTCATTAACCCAGAAATCGCAAAGTATGTGTAATGAGACCCAAATACACAAAACCGTCTTTTCGCTTCCATATGCGTATAAAGAAGACGAATTAGTTTTGATAGGGCTTATTTGAATTCGCATGGTGATTTATGGGAGTGCACCAGAATCACCTCCAACCAAAGCAAAAAGGTGTTTTGGGTTCCATCCACTAAAAAAGAAAGAAGATAAAGCTCTGATTGGTTTTGTTGCAAATTGGTGTTTTGGGGGTTAGAATGCACATTCGCTCAAAAATCTCAGAGTGAAATTTTTCTTAACAGCCCTAATCAAGCATAGGTGTTTTGGTTCCATCTCAATAGAAAGCGGACGAAAAAGTTTGGATTTTCTTTCCATGTTCTTTCCACCCACAAATAGCAAAGCGAAGTGTAATGAGCCTAAACCTCCCCAAACAGGATCTTTTGCGTTCCAGCTACATAGAAAGAAGAATTTTGGATTTCGCTTATTTCAAATCGTGTTCCGTGGTGTTAATGCTCATTAACCCAGAAATCGCAAAGTATGTGTAATGAGTCCCAAATAACACAAAACCGTCCTTTCGCTTCCATATGCGTAGAAAGAAGACGAATAAGCTTTGATAGGGCTTATTTCAATTCGCATGGTGTTTTATGGGTGTGCACCAGAATCACCATCAACCAAAGCAAAAAGGTGTTTTGGGTTCCATCCACTAAAAAAGAAAGAAGATAAAGCTCTGATTGGTTTTGTTGCAAATTGGTGTTTTGGGGGTTAGAATGCACATTCGCTTAAAAATCTCAGAGTGAAATTTTTCTTAATAGCCCTAATCAAGCATAGGTGTTTTGGTTCCATCTCAATAGAAAGCGGACGAAAAAGTTTGGATTTTCTTTCCATGTTCTTTCCACCCACAAATAGCAAAGCGAAGTGTAATGAGCCTAAACCTCCCCAAACAGGATCTTTTGCGTTCCAGCTACATAGAAAGAAGAATTTTGGATTTCGCTTATTTCAAATCGTGTTCCGTGGTGTTAATGCTCATTAACCCAGAAATCGCAAAGTATGTGTAATGAGCCCCAAATAACACAAAACCGTCTTTTCGCTTCCATATGCGTAGAAGGAAGACGAATAAGCTTTGATAGGGCTTATTTCAATTCGCATGGTGTTTTATGGGTGTGCACCAGAATCACCTCCAACCAAAGCAAAAAGGTGTTTTGGGTTCCTTCCACTAAAAAAGAAAGAAGATAAAGCTCTGATTGGTTTTGTTGCAAATTGGTGTTTTTGGGGTTAGAATGCACATTCGCTCAAAAATCTCAGAATGAAATGTTTCTTAACAGCCGTAATCAAGCATAGGTGTTTTGGTTCCATCTCAATAGAAAGCGGACCAAAAAGTTTGGATTGTTCTTTCCATGTTCTTTCCACCCAAAAATAGCAAAGCGAAGTGTAATGATCCTAAACCTCCCCAAACAGGATGTTTTGCGTTCCAGCTACATAGAAAGAAGAATTTTGGATTTCGCTTATTTCAAATCGTGTTCAGTGGTGTTAATGCTCATTAACCCAGAAATCGCAAAGTATGTGTAATGAGACCCAAATACACAAAACCGTCTTTTCGCTTCCATATGCGTATAAAGAAGACGAATTAGTTTTGATAGGGCTTATTTGAATTCGCATGGTGATTTATGGGAGTGCACCAGAATCACCTCCAACCAAAGCAAAAAGGTGTTTTGGGTTCCATCCACTAAAAAAGAAAGAAGATAAAGCTCTGATTGGTTTTGTTGCAAATTGGTGTTTTGGGGGTTAGAATGCACATTCGCTCAAAAATCTCAGAGTGAAATTTTTCTTAACAGCCCTAATCAAGCATAGGTGTTTTGGTTCCATCTCAATAGAAAGCGGACGAAAAAGTTTGGATTTTCTTTCCATGTTCTTTCCACCCACAAATAGCATAGCGAAGTGTAATGAGCCTAAACCTCCCCAAACAGGATCTTTTGCGTTCCAGCTACATAGAAAGAAGAATTTTGGATTTCGCTTATTTCAAATCGTGTTCCGTGGTGTTAATGCTCATTAACCCAGAAATCGCAAAGTATGTGTAATGAGTCCCAAATAACACAAAACCGTCCTTTCGCTTCCATATGCGTAGAAAGAAGACGAATAAGCTTTGATAGGGCTTATTTCAATTCGCATGGTGTTTTATGGGTGTGCACCAGAATCACCATCAACCAAAGCAAAAAGGTGTTTTGGGTTCCATCCACTAAAAAAGAAAGAAGATAAAGCTCTGATTGGTTTTGTTGCAAATTGGTGTTTTGGGGGTTAGAATGCACATTCGCTTAAAAATCTCAGAGTGAAATTTTTCTTAATAGCCCTAATCAAGCATAGGTGTTTTGGTTCCATCTCAATAGAAAGCGGACGAAAAAGTTTGGATTGTTCTTTCCATGTTCTTTCCACCCACAAATAGCAAAGCGAAGTGTAATGAGCCTAAACCTCCCCAAACAGGATCTTTTGCGTTCCAGCTACATAGAAAGAAGAATTTTGGATTTCGCTTATTTCAAATCGTGTTCCGTGGTGTTAATGCTCATTAACCCAGAAATCGCAAAGTATGTGTAATGAGTCCCAAATAACACAAAACCGTCTTTTCGCTTCCATATGCGTAGAAGGAAGACGAATAAGCTTTGATAGGGCTTATTTCAATTCGCATGGTGTTTTCTGGGTGTGCACCAGAATCACCTCCAACCAAAGCAAAAAGGTGTTTTGGGTTCCTTCCACTAAAAAAGAAAGGAGATAAAGCTCTGATTGGTTTTGTTGCAAATTGGTGTTTTTGGGGTTAGAATGCACATTCGCTCAAAAATCTCAGAATGAAATGTTTCTTAACAGCCGTAATCAAGCATAGGTGTTTTGGTTCCATCTCAATAGAAAGCGGACCAAAAAGTTTGGATTGTTCTTTCCATGTTCTTTCCACCCAAAAATAGCAAAGCGAAGTGTAATGATCCTAAACCTCCCCAAACAGGATGTTTTGCGTTCCAGCTACATAGAAAGAAGAATTTTGGATTTCGCTTATTTCAAATCGTGTTCAGTGGTGTTAATGCTCATTAACCCAGAAATCGCAAAGTTTGTGTAATGAGACCCAAATACACAAAACCGTCTTTTCGCTTCCATATGCGTATAAAGAAGACGAATTAGTTTTGATAGGGCTTATTTGAATTCGCATGGTGATTTATGGGAGTGCACCAGAATCACCTCCAACCAAAGCAAAAAGGTGTTTTGGGTTCCATCCACTAAAAAAGAAAGAAGATAAAGCTCTGATTGGTTTTGTTGCAAATTGGTGTTTTGGGGGTTAGAATGCACATTCGCTCAAAAATCTCAGAGTGAAATTTTTCTTAACAGCCCTAATCAAGCATAGGTGTTTTGGTTCCATCTCAATAGAAAGCGGACGAAAAAGTTTGGATTTTCTTTCCATGTTCTTTCCACCCACAAATAGCATAGCGAAGTGTAATGAGCCTAAACCTCCCCAAACAGGATGTTTTGCGTTCCAGCTACATAGAAAGAAGAATTTTGGATTTCGCTTATTTCAAATCGTGTTCCGTGGTGTTAATGCTCATTAACCCAGAAATCGCAAAGTATGTGTAATGAGTCCCAAATAACACAAAACCGTCCTTTCGCTTCCATATGCGTAGAAAGAAGACGAATAAGCTTTGATAGGGCTTATTTCAATTCGCATGGTGTTTTATGGCTGTGCACCAGAATCACCATCAACCAAAGCAAAAAGGTGTTTTGGGTTCCATCCACTAAAAAAGAAAGAAGATAAAGCTCTGATTGGTTTTGTTGCAAATTGGTGTTTTGGGGGTTAGAATGCACATTCGCTTAAAAATCTCAGAGTGAAATTTTTCTTAATAGCCCTAATCAAGCATAGGTGTTTTGGTTCCATCTCAATAGAAAGCGGACGAAAAAGTTTGGATTTTCTATCCATGTTCTTTCCACCCACAAATAGCAAAGCGAAGTGTAATGAGCCTAAACCTCCCCAAACAGGATCTTTTGCGTTCCAGCTACATAGAAAGAAGAATTTTGGATTTCGCTTATTTCAAATCGTGTTCCGTGGTGTTAATGCTCATTAACCCAGAAATCGCAAAGTATGTGTAATGAGTCCCAAATAACACAAAACCGTCTTTTCGCTTCCATATGCGTAGAAAGAAGACGAATAAGCTTTGATAGGGCTTATTTCAATTCCGCATGGTGTTTTATGGGTGTGCACCAGAATCACCTCCAACCAAAGCAAAAAGGTGTTTTGGGTTCCATCCACTAAAAAAGAAAGAAGATAAAGCTCTGATTGGTTTTGTTGCAAATTGGAGTTTTTGGGGTTAGAATGCACATTCGCTCAAAAATCTCAGAGTGAAATTTTTCTTAACAGCCGTAATCAAGCATAGGTGTTTTGGTTCCATCTCAATAGAAAGCGGACGAAAAAATTTGGATTTTCTTTCCATGTTCTTTCCACCCACAAATAGCAAAGCGAAGTGTAATGAGCCTAAACCTCCCCAAACAGGATGTTTTGCGTTCCAGCTACATAGAAAGAAGAATTTTGGATTTCGCTTATTTCAAATCGTGTTCCGTGGTGTTAATGCTCATTAACCCAGAAATCGCAAAGTATGTGTAATGAGTCCCAAATAACACAAAACCGTCTTTTCGCTTCCATATGCGTAGAAAGAAGACGAATAAGCTTTGATAGGGCTTATTTCAATTCGCATGGTGTTTTATGGGTGTGCACCAGAATCACCTCCAACCAAAGCAAAAAGGTGTTTTGGGTTCCATCCACTAAAAAAGAAAGAAGATAAAGCTCTGATTGGTTTTGTTGCAAATTGGTGTTTTTGGGGTTAGAATGCACATTCGCTCAAAAATCTCAGAGTGAAATTTTTCTTAACAGCCCTAATCAAGCATAGGTGTTTTGGTTCCATCTCAATAGAAAGCGGACGAAAAAATTTGGATTTTCTTTCCATGTTCTTTCCACCCACAAATAGCAAAGCGAAGTGTAATTAGCCTAAACCTCCCCAAACAGGATGTTTTGCGTTCCAGCTACATAGAAAGAAGAATTTTGGATTTCGCTTATTTCAAATCGTGTTCCGTGGTGTTAATGCTCATTAACCCAGAAATCGCAAAGTAGGTGTAATGAGTCCCAAATACACAAAACCGTCTTTTCGCTTCCATATGCGTAGAAAGAAGACGAATTAGCTTTGATAGGGCTTATTTCAATTCGCATGGTGTTTTATGGGTGTGCACCAGAATCACCTCCAACCAAAGCAAAAAGGTGTTTTGGGTTCCTTCCACTAAAAAAGAAAGTAGATAAAGCTCTGATTGGTTTTGTTGCAAATTGGTGTTTTTGGGGTTAGAATGCACATTCGCTCAAAAATCTCAGAATGAAATGTTTCTTAACAGCCGTAATCAAGCATAGGTGTTTTGGTTCCATCTCAATAGAAAGCGGACGAAAAAGTTTGGATTTTCTTTCCATGTTCTTTCCACCCACAAATAGCAAAGCGAAGTGTAATGAGCCTAAACTTCCCCAAACAGGATGTTTTGCGTTCCAGCTACATAGAAAGAAGAATTTTGGATTTCGCTTATTTCAAATCGTGTTCCGTGGTGTTAATGCTCATTAACCCAGAAATCGCAAAGTATGTGTAATGAGTCCCAAATAACACAAAACCGTCTTTGCGCTTCCATATGCGTAGAAAGAAGACGAATAAGCTTTGATAGGGCTTATTTCAATTCGCATGGTGTTTTATGGGTGTGCACCAGAATCACCTCCAACCAAAGCAAAAAGGTGTTTTGGGTTCCATCCACTAAAAAAGAAAGAAGATAAAGCTCTGATTGGTTTTGTTGCAAATTGGTGGTTTTGGGGTTAGAATGCACATTCGCTCAAAAATCTCAGAGTGAAATTTTTCTTAACAGCCCTAATCAAGCATAGGTGTTTTGGTTCCATCTCAATAGAAAGCGGACGAAAAAGTTTGGATTTTCTTTCCATGTTCTTTCCACCCACAAATAGCAAAGCGAAGTGTAATGAGCCTAAACCTCCCCAAACAGGATGTTTTGCGTTCCAGCTACATAGAAAGAAGAATTTTGGATTTCGCTTATTTCAAATCGTGTTCCGTGGTGTTAATGCTCATTAACCCAGAAATCGCAAAGTATGTGGAATGAGTCCCAAATAACACAAAACCGTCTTTTCGCTTCCATATGTGTAGAAAGAAGACGAATAAGCTTTGATAGGGCTTATTTCAATTCGCATGGTCTTTTATGGGTGTGCACCAGAATCACCTCCAACCAAAGCAAAAAGGTGTTTTGGGTTCCATCCACTAAAAAAGAAAGAAGATAAAGCTCTGATTGGTTTTGTTGCAAATTGGTGTTTTGGGGGTTAGAATGCACATTCGCTCAAATATCTCAGAGTGAAATTTTTCTTAACAGCCCTAATCAAGCATAGGTGTTTTGGTTCCATCTCAATAGAAAGCGGACGAAAAAATTTGGATTTTCTTTCCATGTTCTTTCCACCCACAAATAGCAAAGCGAAGTGTAATTAGCCTAAACCTCCCCAAACAGGATGTTTTGCGTTCCAGCTACATAGAAAGAAGAATTTTGGATTTCGCTTATTTCAAATCGTGTTCCGTGGTGTTAATGCTCATTAACCCAGAAATCGCAAAGTATGTGTAATGAGTCCCAAATAACACTAAACCGTCTTTTCGCTTCCATATGCGTAGAAAGAAGACGAATAAGCTTTGATAGGGCTTATTTGAATTCGCATGGTGTTTTATGGGTGTGCACGAGAATCACCTCCAACCAAAGCAAAAAGGTGTTTTGGGTTCCATCCACTAAAAAAGAAAGAAGATAAAGCTCTGATTGGTTTTGTTGCAAATTGGTGTTTTTGGGGTTAGAATGCACATTCGCTCAAAAATCTCAGAGTGAAATTTTTCTTAACAGCCCTAATCAAGCATAGGTGTTTTGGTTCCATCTCAATAGAAAGCGGACGAAAAAATTTGGATTTTCTTTCCATGTTCTTTCCACCCACAAATAGCAAAGCGAAGTGTAATGAGCCTAAACCTCCCCAAACAGGATGTTTTGCGTTCCAGCTACATAGAAAGAAGAATTTTGGATTTCGCTTATTTCAAATCGTGTTCCGTGGTGTTAATGCTCATTAACCCAGAAATCGCAAAGTATGTGTAATGAGTCCCAAATAACACAAAACCGTCTTTTCGCTTCCATATGCGTAGAAAGAAGACGAATTAGCTTTGATAGGGCTTATTTCAATTCGCATGGTGTTTTATGGGTGTGCACCAGAATCACCTCCAACCAAAGCAAAAAGGTGTTTTGGGTTCCATCCACTAAAAAAGAAAGAAGATAAAGCTCTGATAGGTTTTGTTGCAAATTGGTGTTTTTGGGGTTAGAATGCACATTCGCTCAAAAATCTCAGAGTGAAATTTTTCTTAACAGCCCTAATCAAGCATAGGTGTTTTGGTTCCATCTCAATAGAAAGCGGACCAAAAAGTTTGGATTTTCTTTCCATGTTCTTTCCACCCACAAATAGCAAAGTGAAGTGTAATGAGCCTAAACCTCCCCAAACAGGATGTTTTGCGTTCCAGCTACATAGAAAGAAGAATTTTGGATTTCGCTTACTTCAAATCGTGTTCCGTGGTGTTAATGCTCAGTAACCCAGAAATCGCAAAGTATGTGTAATGAGTCCCAAATAACACAAAACCGTCTTTGCGCTTCCATATGCGTAGAAAGAAGACGAATAAGCTTTGATAGGGCTTATTTCAATTCGCATGGTGTTTTATGGGTGTGCACCAGAATCACCTCCAACCAAAGCAAAAAGGTGTTTTGGGTTCCTTCAACTAAAAAAGAAAGAAGATAAAGCTCTGATAGGTTTTGTTGCAAATTGGTGTTTTGGGGGTTAGAATGCACATTCGCTCAAAAAACTCAGAATGAAATGTTTCTTAACAGCCGTAATCAAGCATAGGTGTTTTGCTTCCATCTCAATAGAAAGCGGACGAAAAATTTTGGATTTTCTTTCCATGTTCTTTCCACCCAAAAATAGCAAAGCGAAGTGTAATGAGCCTAAACCTCCCCAAACAGGATGTTTTGCGTTCCAGCTACATAGAAAGAAGAATTTTGGATTTCGCTTATTTGAAATCGTGTTCCGTGGTGTTAATGCTCATTAACCCAGAAATCGCAAAGTATGTGTAATGAGTCCCAAATACACAAAACCGTCTTTTCGCTTCCATATGCGTAGAAAGAAGACGAATAAGCTTTGATAGGGCTTATTTGAATTCGCATGGTGTTTTATGGGTGTGCACCAGAATCACCTCCAACCAAAGCAAAAGTGTTTTGGGCTCCATCCACTAAAAAAGAAAGAAGATAAAGCTCTGATTGGTTTTGTTGCAAATTGGTGTTTTTGGGTTTAGAATGCACATTCGCTCAAAAATCTCAGAATGAAATGTTTCTTAACAGCCGTAATCAAGCATAGGTGTTTTGGTTCCATCTCAATAGAAAGCGGACCAAAAAGTTTGGATTGTTCTTTCCATGTTCTTTCCACCCACAAATAGCAAAACGAAGTGTAATGATCCTAAACCTCCCCAAACAGGATGTTTTGCGTTCCAGCTACATAGAAAGAAGAATTTTGGATTTCGCTTATTTCAAATCGTGTTCGTGGTGTTAATGCTCATTAACCCAGAAATCGCAAAGTATGTGTAATGAGTCCCAAATACACAAAACCGTCTTTTCGCTTCCATATGCATAGAAAGAAGACGAATTAGCTTTGATAGGGCTTATTTGAATTCGCATGGTGTTTTATGGGAGTGCACCAGAACCACCTCCAACCAAAGCAAAAAGGTGTTTTGGGTTCCATCCACTAAAAAAGAAAGAAGATAAAGCTCTGATTGGTTTTTTTGCAAATTGGTGTTTTTGGGGTTAGAATGCACATTCGCTCAAAAATCTCAGAATGAAATATTTCTTAACAGCCGTAATCAAGCATAGGTGTTTTGGTTCCATGTCAATAGAAAGCAGAGGAAAAAGTTTGGATTGTTCTTTCCATGTTCTTTCCACCCACAAATAGCAAAGCGAAGTGTAATGATCCTAAACCTCCCCAAACAGGATGTTTTGCGTTCCAGCTACATGGAAAGAAGAATTTTGCATTTCGATTATTTCAAATCGTGTTCCGTGGTGTTAATGCTCATTAACCCAGAAATCGCAAAGTAGTGCAATGAGTCCCAAATAACACAAAACCGTCTTTTCGCTTCCATATGCGTAGAAAGAAGACGAATAAGCTTTGATAGGGCTTATTTCAATTCGCATGGTGTTTTATGGGTGTGCACCAGAATCACCTCCAACCAAAGCAAAAAGGTGTTTTGGGTTCCTTCCACTAAAAAAGAAAGAAGATAAAGCTCTGATTGGTTTTGTTGCAAATTGGTGTTTTTGGGGTTAGAATGCACATTCGCTCAAAAATCTCAGAATGAAATGTTTCTTAACAGCCGTAATCAAGCATAGGTGTTTTGGTTCCATCTCAATAGAAAGCGGACCAAAAAGTTTGGATTGTTCTTTCCATGTTCTTTCCACCCAAAAATAGCAAAGCGAAGTGTAATGATCCTAAACCTCCCCAAACAGGATGCTTTGCGTTCCAGCTACATAGAAAGAAGAATTTTGGATTTCGCTTATTTCAAATCGTGTTCAGTGGTGTTAATGCTCATTAACCCAGAAATCGCAAAGTTTGTGTAATGAGACCCAAATACACAAAACCGTCTTTTCGCTTCCATATGCGTATAAAGAAGACGAATTAGTTTTGATAGGGCTTATTTGAATTCGCATGGTGATTTATGGGAGTGCACCAGAATCACCTCCAACCAAAGCAAAAAGGTGTTTTGGGTTCCATCCACTAAAAAAGAAAGAAGATAAAGCTCTGATTGGTTTTGTTGCAAATTGGTGTTTTGGGGGTTAGAATGCACATTCGCTCAAAAATCTCAGAGTGAAATTTTTCTTAACAGCCCTAATCAAGCATAGGTGTTTTGGTTCCATCTCAATAGAAAGCGGACGAAAAAGTTTGGATTTTCTTTCCATGTTCTTTCCACCCACAAATAGCATAGCGAAGTGTAATGAGCCTAAACCTCCCCAAACAGGATGTTTTGCGTTCCAGCTACATAGAAAGAAGAATTTTGGATTTCGCTTATTTCAAATCGTGTTCCGTGGTGTTAATGCTCATTAACCCAGAAATCGCAAAGTATGTGTAATGAGTCCCAAATAACACAAAACCGTCCTTTCGCTTCCATATGCGTAGAAAGAAGACGAATAAGCTTTGATAGGGCTTATTTCAATTCGCATGGTGTTTTATGGCTGTGCACCAGAATCACCATCAACCAAAGCAAAAAGGTGTTTTGGGTTCCATCCACTAAAAAAGAAAGAAGATAAAGCTCTGATTGGTTTTGTTGCAAATTGGTGTTTTGGGGGTTAGAATGCACATTCGCTTAAAAATCTCAGAGTGAAATTTTTCTTAATAGCCCTAATCAAGCATAGGTGTTTTGGTTCCATCTCAATAGAAAGCGGACGAAAAAGTTTGGATTTTCTATCCATGTTCTTTCCACCCACAAATAGCAAAGCGAAGTGTAATGAGCCTAAACCTCCCCAAACAGGATCTTTTGCGTTCCAGCTACATAGAAAGAAGAATTTTGGATTTCGCTTATTTCAAATCGTGTTCCGTGGTGTTAATGCTCATTAACCCAGAAATCGCAAAGTATGTGTAATGAGTCCCAAATAACACAAAACCGTCTTTTCGCTTCCATATGCGTAGAAAGAAGACGAATAAGCTTTGATAGGGCTTATTTCAATTCCGCATGGTGTTTTATGGGTGTGCACCAGAATCACCTCCAACCAAAGCAAAAAGGTGTTTTGGGTTCCATCCACTAAAAAAGAAAGAAGATAAAGCTCTGATTGGTTTTGTTGCAAATTGGAGTTTTTGGGGTTAGAATGCACATTCGCTCAAAAATC
This sequence comes from Podarcis gaigeae, assembly GCF_964106915.1. Taxonomy (NCBI): domain Eukaryota; kingdom Metazoa; phylum Chordata; class Lepidosauria; order Squamata; family Lacertidae; genus Podarcis; species Podarcis gaigeae. The sequence continues at coordinate 17,018 of NW_028153267.1, read as the reverse complement.
TCAGAGTGAAATTTTTCTTAACAGCCGTAATCAAGCATAGGTGTTTTGGTTCCATCTCAATAGAAAGCGGACGAAAAAATTTGGATTTTCTTTCCATGTTCTTTCCACCCACAAATAGCAAAGCGAAGTGTAATGAGCCTAAACCTCCCCAAACAGGATGTTTTGCGTTCCAGCTACATAGAAAGAAGAATTTTGGATTTCGCTTATTTCAAATCGTGTTCCGTGGTGTTAATGCTCATTAACCCAGAAATCGCAAAGTATGTGTAATGAGTCCCAAATAACACAAAACCGTCTTTTCGCTTCCATATGCGTAGAAAGAAGACGAATAAGCTTTGATAGGGCTTATTTCAATTCGCATGGTGTTTTATGGGTGTGCACCAGAATCACCTCCAACCAAAGCAAAAAGGTGTTTTGGGTTCCATCCACTAAAAAAGAAAGAAGATAAAGCTCTGATTGGTTTTGTTGCAAATTGGTGTTTTTGGGGTTAGAATGCACATTCGCTCAAAAATCTCAGAGTGAAATTTTTCTTAACAGCCCTAATCAAGCATAGGTGTTTTGGTTCCATCTCAATAGAAAGCGGACGAAAAAATTTGGATTTTCTTTCCATGTTCTTTCCACCCACAAATAGCAAAGCGAAGTGTAATTAGCCTAAACCTCCCCAAACAGGATGTTTTGCGTTCCAGCTACATAGAAAGAAGAATTTTGGATTTCGCTTATTTCAAATCGTGTTCCGTGGTGTTAATGCTCATTAACCCAGAAATCGCAAAGTAGGTGTAATGAGTCCCAAATACACAAAACCGTCTTTTCGCTTCCATATGCGTAGAAAGAAGACGAATTAGCTTTGATAGGGCTTATTTCAATTCGCATGGTGTTTTATGGGTGTGCACCAGAATCACCTCCAACCAAAGCAAAAAGGTGTTTTGGGTTCCTTCCACTAAAAAAGAAAGTAGATAAAGCTCTGATTGGTTTTGTTGCAAATTGGTGTTTTTGGGGTTAGAATGCACATTCGCTCAAAAATCTCAGAATGAAATGTTTCTTAACAGCCGTAATCAAGCATAGGTGTTTTGGTTCCATCTCAATAGAAAGCGGACGAAAAAGTTTGGATTTTCTTTCCATGTTCTTTCCACCCACAAATAGCAAAGCGAAGTGTAATGAGCCTAAACTTCCCCAAACAGGATGTTTTGCGTTCCAGCTACATAGAAAGAAGAATTTTGGATTTCGCTTATTTCAAATCGTGTTCCGTGGTGTTAATGCTCATTAACCCAGAAATCGCAAAGTATGTGTAATGAGTCCCAAATAACACAAAACCGTCTTTGCGCTTCCATATGCGTAGAAAGAAGACGAATAAGCTTTGATAGGGCTTATTTCAATTCGCATGGTGTTTTATGGGTGTGCACCAGAATCACCTCCAACCAAAGCAAAAAGGTGTTTTGGGTTCCATCCACTAAAAAAGAAAGAAGATAAAGCTCTGATTGGTTTTGTTGCAAATTGGTGTTTTGGGGGTTAGAATGCACATTCGCTCAAATATCTCAGAGTGAAATTTTTCTTAACAGCCCTAATCAAGCATAGGTGTTTTGGTTCCATCTCAATAGAAAGCGGACGAAAAAATTTGGATTTTCTTTCCATGTTCTTTCCACCCACAAATAGCAAAGCGAAGTGTAATTAGCCTAAACCTCCCCAAACAGGATGTTTTGCGTTCCAGCTACATAGAAAGAAGAATTTTGGATTTCGCTTATTTCAAATCGTGTTCCGTGGTGTTAATGCTCATTAACCCAGAAATCGCAAAGTATGTGTAATGAGTCCCAAATAACACTAAACCGTCTTTTCGCTTCCATATGCGTAGAAAGAAGACGAATAAGCTTTGATAGGGCTTATTTGAATTCGCATGGTGTTTTATGGGTGTGCACGAGAATCACCTCCAACCAAAGCAAAAGTGTTTTGGGCTCCATCCACTAAAAAAGAAAGAAGATAAAGCTCTGATTGGTTTTGTTGCAAATTGGTGTTTTTGGGTTTAGAATGCACATTCGCTCAAAAATCTCAGAATGAAATGTTTCTTAACAGCCGTAATCAAGCATAGGTGTTTTGGTTCCATCTCAATAGAAAGCGGACGAAAAAATTTGGATTTTCTTTCCATGTTCTTTCCACCCACAAATAGCAAAACGAAGTGTAATGATCCTAAACCTCCCCAAACAGGATGTTTTGCGTTCCAGCTACATAGAAAGAAGAATTTTGGATTTCGCTTATTTCAAATCGTGTTCGTGGTGTTAATGCTCATTAACCCAGAAATCGCAAAGTATGTGTAATGAGTCCCAAATACACAAAACCGTCTTTTCGCTTCCATATGCATAGAAAGAAGACGAATTAGCTTTGATAGGGCTTATTTGAATTCGCATGGTGTTTTATGGGAGTGCACCAGAACCACCTCCAACCAAAGCAAAAAGGTGTTTTGGGTTCCATCCACTAAAAAAGAAAGAAGATAAAGCTCTGATTGGTTTTTTTGCAAATTGGTGTTTTTGGGGTTAGAATGCACATTCGCTCAAAAATCTCAGAATGAAATATTTCTTAACAGCCGTAATCAAGCATAGGTGTTTTGGTTCCATGTCAATAGAAAGCAGAGGAAAAAGTTTGGATTGTTCTTTCCATGTTCTTTCCACCCACAAATAGCAAAGCGAAGTGTAATGATCCTAAACCTCCCCAAACAGGATGTTTTGCGTTCCAGCTACATGGAAAGAAGAATTTTGCATTTCGATTATTTCAAATCGTGTTCCGTGGTGTTAATGCTCATTAACCCAGAAATCGCAAAGTAGTGCAATGAGTCCCAAATAACACAAAACCGTCTTTTCGCTTCCATATGCGTAGAAAGAAGACGAATAAGCTTTGATAGGGCTTATTTCAATTCGCATGGTGTTTTATGGGTGTGCACCAGAATCACCTCCAACCAAAGCAAAAAGGTGTTTTGGGTTCCTTCCACTAAAAAAGAAAGAAGATAAAGCTCTGATTGGTTTTGTTGCAAATTGGTGTTTTTGGGGTTAGAATGCACATTCGCTCAAAAATCTCAGAATGAAATGTTTCTTAACAGCCGTAATCAAGCATAGGTGTTTTGGTTCCATCTCAATAGAAAGCGGACCAAAAAGTTTGGATTGTTCTTTCCATGTTCTTTCCACCCAAAAATAGCAAAGCGAAGTGTAATGATCCTAAACCTCCCCAAACAGGATGCTTTGCGTTCCAGCTACATAGAAAGAAGAATTTTGGATTTCGCTTATTTCAAATCGTGTTCAGTGGTGTTAATGCTCATTAACCCAGAAATCGCAAAGTATGTGTAATGAGTCCCAAATAACACAAAACCGTCTTTTCGCTTCCATATGCGTAGAAAGAAGACAAATAAGCTTTGATAGGGCTTATTTCAATTCGCATGGTGTTTTATGGGTGTGCACCAGAATCACCTCCAACCAAAGCAAAAAGGTGTTTTGGGTTCCTTCCACTAAAAAAGAAAGAAGATAAAGCTCTGATTGGTTTTGTTGCAAATTGGTGTTTTTGGGGTTAGAATGCACATTCGCTCAAAAATCTCAGAATGAAATGTTTCTTAACAGCCGTAATCAAGCATAGGTGTTTTGGTTCCATCTCAATAGAAAGCGGACCAAAAGGTTTGGATTGTTCTTTCCATGTTCTTTCCACCCAAAAATAGCAAAGCGAAGTGTAATGATCCTAAACCTCGCCAAACAGGATGCTTTGCGTTCCAGCTACATAGAAAGAAGAATTTTGGATTTCGCTTATTTCAAATCGTGTTCAGTGGTGTTAATGCTCATTAACCCAGAAATCGCAAAGTATGTGTAATGAGTCCCAAATAACACAAAACCGTCTTTTCGCTTCCATATGCGTAGAAAGAAGACAAATAAGCTTTGATAGGGCTTATTTCAATTCGCATGGTGTTTTATGGGTATGCACCAGAATCACCTCCAACCAAAGCAAAAAGGTGTTTTGGGTTCCTTCCACTAAAAAAGAAAGAAGATAAAGCTCTGATTGGTTTTGTTGCAAATTGGTGTTTTGGGGGTTAGAATGCACATTCGCTCAAAAATCTCAGAGTGAAATTTTTCTTAACAGCCCTAATCAAGCATAGGTGTTTTGGTTCCATCTCAATAGAAAGCGGACGAAAAAATTTGGATTTTCTTTCCATGTTCTTTCCACCCACAAATAGCAAAGCGAAGTGTAATTAGCCTAAACCTCCCCAAACAGGATGTTTTGCGTTCCAGCTACATAGAAAGAAGAATTTTGGATTTCGCTTATTTCAAATCGTGTTCCGTGGTGTTAATGCTCATTAACCCAGAAATCGCAAAGTATGTGTAATGAGTCCCAAATAACACTAAACCGTCTTTTCGCTTCCATATGCGTAGAAAGAAGACGAATAAGCTTTGATAGGGCTTATTTGAATTCGCATGGTGTTTTATGGGTGTGCACGAGAATCACCTCCAACCAAAGCAAAAAGGTGTTTTGGGTTCCATCCACTAAAAAAGAAAGAAGATAAAGCTCTGATTGGTTTTGTTGCAAATTGGTGTTTTTGGGGTTAGAATGCACATTCGCTCAAAAATCTCAGAGTGAAATTTTTCTTAACAGCCCTAATCAAGCATAGGTGTTTTGGTTCCATCTCAATAGAAAGCGGACGAAAAAATTTGGATTTTCTTTCCATGTTCTTTCCACCCACAAATAGCAAAGCGAAGTGTAATGAGCCTAAACCTCCCCAAACAGGATGTTTTGCGTTCCAGCTACATAGAAAGAAGAATTTTGGATTTCGCTTATTTCAAATCGTGTTCCGTGGTGTTAATGCTCATTAACCCAGAAATCGCAAAGTATGTGTAATGAGTCCCAAATAACACAAAACCGTCTTTTCGCTTCCATATGCGTAGAAAGAAGACGAATTAGCTTTGATAGGGCTTATTTCAATTCGCATGGTGTTTTATGGGTGTGCACCAGAATCACCTCCAACCAAAGCAAAAAGGTGTTTTGGGTTCCATCCACTAAAAAAGAAAGAAGATAAAGCTCTGATAGGTTTTGTTGCAAATTGGTGTTTTTGGGGTTAGAATGCACATTCGCTCAAAAATCTCAGAGTGAAATTTTTCTTAACAGCCCTAATCAAGCATAGGTGTTTTGGTTCCATCTCAATAGAAAGCGGACCAAAAAGTTTGGATTTTCTTTCCATGTTCTTTCCACCCACAAATAGCAAAGCGAAGTGTAATGAGCCTAAACCTCCCCAAACAGGATGTTTTGCGTTCCAGCTACATAGAAAGAAGAATTTTGGATTTCGCTTACTTCAAATCGTGTTCCGTGGTGTTAATGCTCATTAACCCAGAAATCGCAAAGTATGTGTAATGAGTCCCAAATAACACAAAACCGTCTTTTCGCTTCCATATGCGTAGAAAGAAGACAAATAAGCTTTGATAGGGCTTATTTCAATTCGCATGGTGTTTTATGGGTATGCACCAGAATCACCTCCAACCAAAGCAAAAAGGTGTTTTGGGTTCCTTCCACTAAAAAAGAAAGAAGATAAAGCTCTGATTGGTTTTGTTGCAAATTGGTGTTTTGGGGGTTAGAATGCACATTCGCTCAAAAATCTCAGAGTGAAATTTTTCTTAACAGCCCTAATCAAGCATAGGTGTTTTGGTTCCATCTCAATAGAAAGCGGACGAAAAAATTTGGATTTTCTTTCCATGTTCTTTCCACCCACAAATAGCAAAGCGAAGTGTAATTAGCCTAAACCTCCCCAAACAGGATGTTTTGCGTTCCAGCTACATAGAAAGAAGAATTTTGGATTTCGCTTATTTCAAATCGTGTTCCGTGGTGTTAATGCTCATTAACCCAGAAATCGCAAAGTATGTGTAATGAGTCCCAAATAACACTAAACCGTCTTTTCGCTTCCATATGCGTAGAAAGAAGACGAATAAGCTTTGATAGGGCTTATTTGAATTCGCATGGTGTTTTATGGGTGTGCACGAGAATCACCTCCAACCAAAGCAAAAAGGTGTTTTGGGTTCCATCCACTAAAAAAGAAAGAAGATAAAGCTCTGATTGGTTTTGTTGCAAATTGGTGTTTTTGGGGTTAGAATGCACATTCGCTCAAAAATCTCAGAGTGAAATTTTTCTTAACAGCCCTAATCAAGCACAGGTGTTTTGGTTCCATCTCAATAGAAAGCGGACGAAAAAATTTGGATTTTCTTTCCATGTTCTTTCCACCCACAAATAGCAAAGCGAAGTGTAATGAGCCTAAACCTCCCCAAACAGGATGTTTTGCGTTCCAGCTACATAGAAAGAAGAATTTTGGATTTCGCTTATTTCAAATCGTGTTCCGTGGTGTTAATGCTCATTAACCCAGAAATCGCAAAGTATGTGTAATGAGTCCCAAATAACACAAAACCGTCTTTTCGCTTCCATATGCGTAGAAAGAAGACGAATTAGCTTTGATAGGGCTTATTTCAATTCGCATGGTGTTTTATGGGTGTGCACCAGAATCACCTCCAACCAAAGCAAAAAGGTGTTTTGGGTTCCATCCACTAAAAAAGAAAGAAGATAAAGCTCTGATAGGTTTTGTTGCAAATTGGTGTTTTTGGGGTTAGAATGCACATTCGCTCAAAAATCTCAGAGTGAAATTTTTCTTAACAGCCCTAATCAAGCATAGGTGTTTTGGTTCCATCTCAATAGAAAGCGGACCAAAAAGTTTGGATTTTCTTTCCATGTTCTTTCCACCCACAAATAGCAAAGTGAAGTGTAATGAGCCTAAACCTCCCCAAACAGGATGTTTTGCGTTCCAGCTACATAGAAAGAAGAATTTTGGATTTCGCTTACTTCAAATCGTGTTCCGTGGTGTTAATGCTCATTAACCCAGAAATCGCAAAGTATGTGTAATGAGTCCCAAATAACACAAAACCGTCTTTGCGCTTCCATATGCGTAGAAAGAAGACGAATAAGCTTTGATAGGGCTTATTTCAATTCGCATGGTGTTTTATGGGTGTGCACCAGAATCACCTCCAACCAAAGCAAAAAGGTGTTTTGGGTTCCTTCAACTAAAAAAGAAAGAAGATAAAGCTCTGATAGGTTTTGTTGCAAATTGGTGTTTTGGGGGTTAGAATGCACATTCGCTCAAAAAACTCAGAATGAAATGTTTCTTAACAGCCGTAATCAAGCATAGGTGTTTTGCTTCCATCTCAATAGAAAGCGGACGAAAAAGTTTGGATTTTCTTTCCATGTTCTTTCCACCCAAAAATAGCAAAGCGAAGTGTAATGAGCCTAAACCTCCCCAAACAGGATGTTTTGCGTTCCAGCTACATAGAAAGAAGAATTTTGGATTTCGCTTATTTGAAATCGTGTTCCGTGGTGTTAATGCTCATTAACCCAGAAATCGCAAAGTATGTGTAATGAGTCCCAAATACACAAAACCGTCTTTTCGCTTCCATATGCGTAGAAAGAAGACGAATAAGCTTTGATAGGGCTTATTTGAATTCGCATGGTGTTTTATGGGTGTGCACCAGAATCACCTCCAACCAAAGCAAAAGTGTTTTGGGCTCCATCCACTAAAAAAGAAAGAAGATAAAGCTCTGATTGGTTTTGTTGCAAATTGGTGTTTTTGGGTTTAGAATGCACATTCGCTCAAAAATCTCAGAATGAAATGTTTCTTAACAGCCGTAATCAAGCATAGGTGTTTTGGTTCCATCTCAATAGAAAGCGGACCAAAAAGTTTGGATTGTTCTTTCCATGTTCTTTCCACCCACAAATAGCAAAACGAAGTGTAATGATCCTAAACCTCCCCAAACAGGATGTTTTGCGTTCCAGCTACATGGAAAGAAGAATTTTGCATTTCGATTATTTCAAATCGTGTTCCGTGGTGTTAATGCTCATTAACCCAGAAATCGCAAAGTAGTGCAATGAGTCCCAAATAACACAAAACCGTCTTTTCGCTTCCATATGCGTAGAAAGAAGACGAATAAGCTTTGATAGGGCTTATTTCAATTCGCATGGTGTTTTATGGGTGTGCACCAGAATCACCTCCAACCAAAGCAAAAAGGTGTTTTGGGTTCCTTCCACTAAAAAAGAAAGAAGATAAAGCTCTGATTGGTTTTGTTGCAAATTGGTGTTTTTGGGGTTAGAATGCACATTCGCTCAAAAATCTCAGAATGAAATGTTTCTTAACAGCCGTAATCAAGCATAGGTGTTTTGGTTCCATCTCAATAGAAAGCGGACCAAAAAGTTTGGATTATTCTTTCCATGTTCTTTCCACCCAAAAATAGCAAAGCGAAGTGTAATGATCCTAAACCTCCCCAAACAGGATGCTTTGCGTTCCAGCTACATAGAAAGAAGAATTTTGGATTTCGCTTATTTCAAATCGTGTTCCGTGGTGTTAATGCTCATTAACCCAGAAATCGGAAAGTATGTGTAATGAGTCCCAAATAACACAAAACCGTCTTTTCGCTTCCATATGCGTAGAAACAAGACGAATAAGCTTTGATAGGGCTTATTTCAATTCGCATGGTGTTTTATGGGTGTGCACCAGAATCACCTCCAACCAAAGCAAAAAGGTGTTTTGGGTTCCTTCCACTAAAAAAGAAAGAAGATAAAGCTCTGATTGGTTTTGTTGCAAATTGGTGTTTTTGGGGTTAGAATGCACATTCGCTCAAAAATCTCAGAATGAAATGTTTCTTAACAGCCGTAATCAAGCATAGGTGTTTTGGTTCCATCTCAATAGAAAGCGGACCAAAAGGTTTGGATTGTTCTTTCCATGTTCTTTCCACCCAAAAATAGCAAAGCGAAGTGTAATGATCCTAAACCTCGCCAAACAGGATGCTTTGCGTTCCAGCTACATAGAAAGAAGAATTTTGGATTTCGCTTATTTCAAATCGTGTTCAGTGGTGTTAATGCTCATTAACCCAGAAATCGCAAAGTATGTGTAATGAGTCCCAAATAACACAAAACCGTCTTTTCGCTTCCATATGCGTAGAAAGAAGACAAATAAGCTTTGATAGGGCTTATTTCAATTCGCATGGTGTTTTATGGGTATGCACCAGAATCACCTCCAACCAAAGCAAAAAGGTGTTTTGGGTTCCTTCCACTAAAAAAGAAAGAAGATAAAGCTCTGATTGGTTTTGTTGCAAATTGGTGTTTTTGGGGTTAGAATGCACATTCGCTCAAAAATCTCAGAATGAAATGTTTCTTAACAGCCGTAATCAATCATAGGTGTTTTGGTTCCATCTCAATAGAAAGCGGACGAAAAAGTTTGGATTGTTCTTTCCATGTTCTTTCCACCCACAAATAGCAAAGCGAAGTGTAATGATCCTAAACCTCCCCAAACTGGTGGTTTTGCGTTCCAGCTACATAGAAAGAAGAATTTTGGATTTCGCTTATTTCAAATCGTGTTCCGTGGTGTTAATGCTCATTAACCCAGAAATCGCAAAGTATGTGTAATGAGTCCCAAATAACACAAAACAGTCTTTTCGCTTCCATGTGCGTAGAAAGAAGACGAATAAGCTTTGATAGGGCTTATTTCAATTCGCATGGTGTTTTATGGGTGTGCACCAGAATCACCTCCAACCAAAGCAAAAAGGTGTTTTGGGTTCCTTCCACTAAAAAAGAAAGAAGATAAAGCTCTGATACGTTTTGTTGCAAATTGGTGTTTTTGGGGTTAGAATGCACATTCGCTTAAAAAACTCAGAATGAAATGTTTCTTAACAGCCGTAATCAAGCATAGGTGTTTTGGTTCCATCTCAATAGAAAGCGAACGAAAAAGTTTGGATTTTCTTTCCATGTTCTTTCCACCCACAAATAGCAAAGCGAAGTGTAATGAGCCTAAACCTCCCCAAACAGGATGTTTTGCGTTCCAGCTACATAGAAAGAAGAATTTTGGATTTCGCTTATTTCAAATCGTGTTCCGTGGTGTTAATGCTCATTAACCCAGAAATCGCAAAGTATGTGTAATGAGTCCCAAATAACACAAAACCGTCTTTGCGCTTCCATATGCGTAGAAAGAAGACGAATTAGCTTTGATAGGGCTTATTTGAATTCGCATGGTGTTTTATGGGTGTGCACCAGAATCACCTCCAACCAAAGCAAAAGTCTTTTGGGCTCCATCCACTAAAAAAGAAAGAAGATAAAGCTCTGATTGGTTTTGTTGCAAATTGGTGTTTTGGGGTTTAGAATGCACATTCGCTCAAAAATCTCAGAGTGAAATTTTTCTTAACAGCCCTAATCAAGCATAGGTGTTTTGGTTCCATCTCAATAGAAAGCGGACGAAAAAGTTTGGATTTTCTTTCCATGTTCTTTCCACCCACAAATAGCAAAGCGAAGTGTAATGAGCCTAAACCTCCCCAAACAGGATGTTTTGCGTTCCAGCTACATAGAAAGAAGAATTTTGGATTTCGCTTATTTCAAATCGTGTTCCGTGGTGTTAATGCTCATTAACCCAGAAATCGCAAAGTATGTGTAATGAGTCCCAAATAACACAAAACCGTCTTTTCGCTTCCATATGCGTAGAAAGAAGACGAATAAGCTTTGATAGGGCTTATTTCAATTCGCATGGTGTTTTATGGGTGTGCAACAGAATCACCTCCAACCAAAGCAAAAAGGTGTTTTGGGTTCCATCCACTAAAAAAGAAAGAAGATAAAGCTCTGATTGGTTTTTTTGCAAATTGGTGTTTTTGGGGTTAGAATGCACATTCGCTCAAAAATCTCAGAATGAAACGTTTCTTAACAGCCGTAATCAAGCATACGTGTTTTGGTTCCATCTCAATAGAAAGCGGACCAAAAAGTTTGGATTGTTCTTTCCATGTTCTTTCCACCCACAAATAGCAAAACGAAGTGTAATGATCCTAAACCTCCCCAAACAGGATGTTTTGCGTTCCAGCTACATAGAAAGAAGAATTTTGGATTTCGCTTATTTCAAATCGTGTTCGTGGTGTTAATGCTCATTAACCCAGAAATCGCAAAGTATGTGTAATGAGTCCCAAATAACACAAAACCGTCTTTTCGCTTCCATATGCGTAGAAAGAAGACGAATTAGCTTTGATAGGGCTTATTTGAATTCGCATGGTGTTTTATGGGAGTGCACCAGAATCACCTCCAACCAAAGCAAAAAGGTGTTTTGGGTTCCATCCACTAAAAAAGAAAGACGATAAAGCTCTGATTGGTTTTGTTGCAAATTGGTGTTTTTGAGGTTAGAATGCACATTCACCCAAAATTCTCAGAGTGAAATGTTTCTTAACAGCTGTAATCAAGCATAGGTGTTTTGGTTCCATCTCAATAGAAAGCGGACCAAAAAGTTTGGATTGTTCTTTCCATGTTCTTTCCACCCACAAATAGCAAAACGAAGTGTAATGATCCTAAACCTCCCCAAACAGGATGTTTTGCGTTCCAGCTACATAGAAAGAAGAATTTTGGATTTCGCTTATTTCAAATCGTGTTCCGTGGTGTTAATGCTCATTAACCCAGAAATCGCAAAGTAGGTGTAATGAGTCCCAAATACACAAAACCGTCTTTTCGCTTCCATATGCGTAGAAAGAAGACGAATTAGCTTTGATAGGGCTTATTTGAATTCGCATGGTGTTTTATGGGTGTGCACCAGAATCACCTCCAACCAAAGCAAAAAGGTGTTTTGGGTTCCATCCACTAAAAAAGAAAGTAGATAAAGCTCTGATTGGTTTTGTTGCAAATTGGTGTTTTGGGGGTTAGAATGCACATTCGCTCAAAAATCTCAGAATGAAATGTTTCTTAACAGCCGTAATCAAGCATAGGTGTTTTGGTTCCATCTCAATAGAAAGCGGACGAAAAAGTTTGGATTTTCTTTCCATGTTCTTTCCACCCACAAATAGCAAAGCGAAGTGTAATGAGCCTAAACCTCCCCAAACAGGATGTTTTGCGTTCCAGCTACATAGAAAGAAGAATTTTGGATTTCGCTTATTTCAAATCGTGTTCCGTGGTGTTAATGCTCATTAACCCAGAAATTGCAAAGTATGTGTAATGAGTCCCAATTAACACAAAACCGTCTTTGCGCTTCCATATGCGTAGAAAGAAGACGAATAAGCTTTGATAGGGCTTATTTCAATTTGCATGGTGTTTTATGGGTGTGCACCAGAATCACCTCCAACCAAAGCAAAAAGGTGTTTTGGGCTCCATCCACTAAAAAAGAAAGAAGATAAAGCTCTGATTGGTTTTGTTGCAAATTGGTGTTTTGGGGTTTAGAATGCACATTCGCTCAAAAATCTCAGAGTGAAATTTTTCTTAACAGCCCTAATCAAGCATAGGTGTTTTGGTTCCATCTCAATAGAAAGCGGACGAAAAAGTTTGGATTTTCTTTCCATGTTCTTTCCACCCACAAATAGCAAAGCGAAGTGTAATGAGCCTAAACCTCCCCAAACAGGATGTTTTGCGTTCCAGCTACATAGAAAGAAGAATTTTGGATTTCGCTTATTTCAAATCGTGTTCCGTGGTGTTAATGCTCATTAACCCAGAAATCGCAAAGTATGTGTAATGAGTCCCAAATAACACAAAACCGTCTTTTCGCTTCCATATGCGTAGAAAGAAGACGAATAAGCTTTGATAGGGCTTATTTCAATTCGCATGGTGTTTTATGGGTGTGCACCAGAATCACCTCCAACCAAAGCAAAAAGGTGTTTTGGGTTCCATCCACTAAAAAAGAAAGAAGATAAAGCTCTGATTGGTTTTTTTGCAAATTGGTGTTTTTGGGGTTAGAATGCACATTCGCTCAAAAATCTCAGAATGAAACGTTTCTTAACAGCCGTAATCAAGCATACGTGTTTTGGTTCCATCTCAATAGAAAGCGGACCAAAAGGTTTGGATTGTTCTTTCCATGTTCTTTCCACCCACAAATAGCAAAACGAAGTGTAATGATCCTAAACCTCCCCAAACAGGATGTTTTGCGTTCCAGCTACATAGAAAGAAGAATTTTGGATTTCGCTTATTTCAAATCGTGTTCGTGGTGTTAATGCTCATTAACCCAGAAATCGCAAAGTATGTGTAATGAGTCCCAAATAACACAAAACCGTCTTTTCGCTTCCATATGCGTAGAAAGAAGACGAATTAGCTTTGATAGGGCTTATTTGAATTCGCATGGTGTTTTATGGGAGTGCACCAGAATCACCTCCAACCAAAGCAAAAAGGTGTTTTGGGTTCCATCCACTAAAAAAGAAAGACGATAAAGCTCTGATTGGTTTTGTTGCAAATTGGTGTTTTTGAGGTTAGAATGCACATTCACCCAAAATTCTCAGAGTGAAATGTTTCTTAACAGCTGTAATCAAGCATAGGTGTTTTGGTTCCATCTCAATAGAAAGCGGACCAAAAAGTTTGGATTGTTCTTTCCATGTTCTTTCCACCCACAAATAGCAAAACGAAGTGTAATGATCCTAAACCTCCCCAAACAGGATGTTTTGCGTTCCAGCTACATAGAAAGAAGAATTTTGGATTTCGCTTATTTCAAATCGTGTTCCGTGGTGTTAATGCTCATTAACCCAGAAATCGCAAAGTAGGTGTAATGAGTCCCAAATACACAAAACCGTCTTTTCGCTTCCATATGCGTAGAAAGAAGACGAATTAGCTTTGATAGGGCTTATTTGAATTCGCATGGTGTTTTATGGGTGTGCACCAGAATCACCTCCAACCAAAGCAAAAAGGTGTTTTGGGTTCCATCCACTAAAAAAGAAAGTAGATAAAGCTCTGATTGGTTTTGTTGCAAATTGGTGTTTTGGGGGTTAGAATGCACATTCGCTCAAAAATCTCAGAATGAAATGTTTCTTAACAGCCGTAATCAAGCATAGGTGTTTTGGTTCCATCTCAATAGAAAGCGGACGAAAAAGTTTGGATTTTCTTTCCATGTTCTTTCCACCCACAAATAGCAAAGCGAAGTGTAATGAGCCTAAACCTCCCCAAACAGGATGTTTTGCGTTCCAGCTACATAGAAAGAAGAATTTTGGATTTCGCTTATTTCAAATCGTGTTCCGTGGTGTTAATGCTCATTAACCCAGAAATTGCAAAGTATGTGTAATGAGTCCCAATTAACACAAAACCGTCTTTGCGCTTCCATATGCGTAGAAAGAAGACGAATAAGCTTTGATAGGGCTTATTTCAATTTGCATGGTGTTTTATGGGTGTGCACCAGAATCACCTCCAACCAAAGCAAAAAGGTGTTTTGGGTTCCATCCACTAAAAAAGAAAGAAGATAAAGCTCTGATTGGTTTTGTTGCAAATTGGTGTTTTTGGGGTTAGAATGCACATTCGCTCAAAAATCTCAGAGTGAAATTTTTCTTAACAGCCCTAATCAAGCATAGGTGTTTTGGTTCCATCTCAATAGAAAGCGGACGAAAAAGTTTGGATTTTCTTTCCATGTTCTTTCCACCCACAAATAGCAAAGTGAAGTGTAATGAGCCTAAACCTCCCCAAACAGGATGTTTTGCGTTCCAGCTACATAGAAAGAAGAATTTTGGATTTCGCTTATTTCAAATCGTGTTCCGTGGTGTTAATGCTCATTAACCCAGAAATCGCAAAGTATGTGTAATGAGTCCCAAATAACACAAAACCGTCTTTTCGCTTCCATATGCGTAGAAAGAAGACGAATAAGCTTTGATAGGGCTTATTTCAATTCGCATGGTGTTTTATGGGTGTGCACCAGAATCACCTCCAACCAAAGCAAAAAGGTGTTTTGGGTTCCATCCACTAAAAAAGAAAGAAGATAAAGCTCTGATTGGTTTTTTTGCAAATTGGTGTTTTTGGGGTTAGAATGCACATTCGCTCAAAAATCTCAGAATGAAATGTTTCTTAACAGCCGTAATCAAGCATAGGTGTTTTGGTTCCATCTCAATAGAAAGCGGACCAAAAAGTTTGGATTGTTCTATCCATGTTCTTTCCACCCACAAATAGCAAAACGAAGTGTAATGATCCTAAACCTCCCCAAACAGGATGTTTTGCGTTCCAGCTACATAGAAAGAAGAATTTTGGATTTCGCTTATTTCAAATCGTGTTCGTGGTGTTAATGCTCATTAACCCAGAAATCGCAAAGTATGTGTAATGAGTCCCAAATAACACAAAACCGTCTTTTCGCTTCCATATGCGTAGAAAGAAGACGAATTAGCTTTGATAGGGCTTATTTGAATTCGCATGGTGTTTTATGGGAGTGCACCAGAATCACCTCCAACCAAAGCAAAAAGGTGTTTTGGGTTCCATCCACTAAAAAAGAAAGACGATAAAGCTCTGATTGGTTTTGTTGCAAATTGGTGTTTTTGAGGTTAGAATGCACATTCACCCAAAATTCTCAGAGTGAAATGTTTCTTAACAGCTGTAATCAAGCATAGGTGTTTTGGTTCCATCTCAATAGAAAGCGGACCAAAAAGTTTGGATTGTTCTTTCCATTTTCTTTCCACCCACAAATAGCAAAACGAAGTGTAATGATCCTAAACCTCCCCAAACAGGATGTTTTGCGTTCCAGCTACATAGAAAGAAGAATGTTGGATTTCGCTTATTTCACATCGTGTTCCGTGGTGTTAATGCTCATTAACCCAGAAATCGCAAAGTAGGTGTAATGAGTCCCAAATACACAAAACCGTCTTTTCGCTTCCATATGCGTAGAAAGAAGACGAATTAGCTTTGATAGGGCTTATTTCAATTCGCATGGTGTTTTATGGATGTGCACCAGAATCACCTCCAACCAAAGCAAAAAGGTGTTTTGGGTTCCATCCACTAAAAAAGAAAGTAGATAAAGCTCTGATTGGTTTTGTTGCAAATTGGTGTTTTGGGGGTTAGAATGCACATTCGCTCAAAAATCTCAGAATGAAATGTTTCTTAACAGCCGTAATCAAGCATAGGTGTTTTGGTTCCTTCTCAATAGAAAGCGGACGAAAAAGTTTGGATTTTCTTTCCATGTTCTTTCCACCCACAAATAGCAAAGCGAAGTGTAATGAGCCTAAACCTCCCCAAACAGGATGTTTTGCGTTCCAGCTACATAGAAAGAAGAATTTTGGATTTCGCTTATTTCAAATCGTGTTCCGTGGTGTTAATGCTCATTAACCCAGAAATCGCAAAGTATGTGTAATGAGTCCCAAATAACACAAAACCGTTTTTGCGCTTCCATATGCGTAGAAAGAAGACGAATAAGCTTTGATAGGGCTTATTTCAATTTGCATGGTGTTTTATGGGTGTGCACCAGAATCACCTCCAACCAAAGCAAAAAGGTGTTTTGGGTTCCATCCACTAAAAAAGAAAGAAGATAAAGCTCTGATTGGTTTTGTTGCAAATTGGTGTTTTTGGGGTTAGAATGCACATTCGCTCAAAAATCTCAGAGTGAAATTTTTCTTAACAGCCCTAATCAAGCATAGGTGTTTTGGTTCCATCTCAATAGAAAGCGGACGAAAAAGTTTGGATTTTCTTTCCATGTTCTTTCCACCCACAAATAGCAAAGCGAAGTGTAATGAGCCTAAACCTCCCCAAACAGGATGTTTTGCGTTCCAGCTACATAGAAAGAAGAATTTTGGATTTCGCTTATTTCAAATCGTGTTCCGTGGTGTTAATGCTCATTAACCCAGAAATCGGAAAGTATGTGTAATGAGTCCCAAATAACACAAAACCGTCTTTTCGCTTCCATATGCGTAGAAACAAGACGAATAAGCTTTGATAGGGCTTATTTCAATTCGCATGGTGTTTTATGGGTGTGCACCAGAATCACCTCCAACCAAAGCAAAAAGGTGTTTTGGGTTCCTTCCACTAAAAAAGAAAGAAGATAAAGCTCTGATAGGTTTTGTTGCAAATTGGTGTTTTTGGGATTAGAATGCACATTCGCTCAAAAATCTCAGAGTGAAATGTTTCTTAACAGCCGTAATCAAGCATAGGTGTTTTGGTTCCATCTCAATAGAAAGCGGACGAAAAAGTTTGGATTTTCTTTCCATGTTCTTTCCACCCAAAAATAGCAAAGCGAAGTGTAATGAGCCTAAACCTCCCCAAACAGGATGTTTTGCGTTCCAGCTACATAGAAAGAAGAATTT